>NC_069503.1:112184383-112454342 GCF_027579735.1 Bombina bombina
TATAGACATAATTGGTGCATCGCATTGGTTAGAAAAACGACATGGAATACATTTTATTAACTCATCCAAACATCTGTCAAAGACTATGTATTTAGTTTCATGAACTAAGTCAGCATTAGTCGGATTATCTACTATTGAGAGATCGTCAATTGTCTCATCAGTTGTATCAGGAATGTATGGATCCTTAGAACATGTTTCATTTTCAGCTTCCATTACAATTTCCTCTAATTCAAGATTGGATGATATCACGGAAAGTTCATTGACTGCAGTTTCTGGTATTATTTCTGTGATTGGTTCGGACATAACAGTTGTGAAATTAATGTTTAATGTTTCTGGCGGTAAGAATGTTTTATCTACAACTGTGTTTTCAGTAACCGGAACAAAAAGGTCTGCACTTCGGAATGCAATGCTGCCTTCAATACTGTTCTCATTCGATATGTCACCCATAGTCCAAGTGTATTTTTCATGTTTCTTAAAGAAATCGGTGGTGGTTGTACTTTTCGTAAATGTTTTAAAGTTTTTTTGAGTTTGTACACTAGAACTCAATGTTCCGTAGAATTTGTTAAAAGAAGTATAATTATCTTTGCTTTCTATGGATTCAGTATTAGTTGAAGCATCTTGTTTGGATGTATTGCACTTCTGACCACATGCATGGCAGATTTTAAAACGTGTTCTTTTTTCAATTAGAAAGGCCGTTGATGAGGAAGATGAAGACTCACAAAAAGTTAAAGTTGATCCAGATTCATCCGTTGTCATAGTTGGAGTTTCAGAGTAATGAATTAATCGTGAAGGAAAAATTGTTGGTACAGCATCAATTTTTAATTTCTTATTGACTCCTTGGGTGTAGTAGCAATCTGGATGGAAATGCTTAGAACACATCCTATATTTTATCGTTTTGTTGGTATCGAAGATACGCTGTACTGTTGTTTCCAATTGATCCTCAGTGTACTGATTTGTTTGTTGGGGCCAAATTTTAATTTTTTCGTGAGTTTTCGGAAAAACGTGAAAGCTTGCATTATTTGCAACACCGGCTTTCTTAGTAGAGCTGGTACAGCCAATGACAATACAGTGAGGCATTTTTCAAATGTGATCTGCAATAAAAATGAGAAATTATTTAATAATTATGAAATACTTAAATACTATTTTAAATGATAAAATAGAAATATAAATTTGCTGTTTATAGGGATATTACCTTAAAAAAAATTTTTTTTTTTTTAATGATTCTTAAAATTGCTCTAACTTCTTCCATCTAAGAAGATGAATCAATATCTAATGTTATATTTATGACAAAAAAAAATTAGACCGAAAAAAATAGTAAATTTTATATCATAAGTATAAAATTTGTGATTATTAACAGACAACAATAAATTATGGACAAATTTGAATAATGATTCACAGGTAAAGTTAGAGGATTGCTACATAAAGTAAATTTGCTAGCAGCATGTTATCAGTAATGTAATAAATATATTTATAAAATAATTAAATTTTGAACATATATATCATTTATAGATTTTACGGTATAAATTGAAGACACACTATGGTTGTAAATGTAAGATTAATTTTAAAATCATGAATAGAATCTGCTCCCTTATAACAAAACAAAGCAATATATAAATTGAAAGATTGAGTATTGGACATGTGTATAGCATGAGAAGGGATGGTTCAATGGATCATTCTTATCAACTCTAGTGTAATAACTATTAGCGATATATTTTTAAAACTAAAGAACATGTAAAATGGTTATAAATGGATGATTGTTGGTAATACAATAAAAGGATTTGTATACGTAATAAAAACAAACACTGTATAAATTGAAATTATTGATTATGGAACATGGGTATAGCATGATAAGGGATGGTTCAAGGGATCGTTGTGATCATCTGCAGTATAAAAACATAAAGCTATATATTATTTCAAAGTAGAGAAAAGGGCACATGGGTAAAGCATGATGAACGATGGTTATAGGATGAGTATAATATGATCCACTATAGCAACAACAAAAACTATATAAAATCAACAAGGTAATTATGGAACTTGGGTATAGCATGAGAAGGGATGGTTCAAGGTATCAATGTTATCACCTCTAGTATAATAACATAAATAAAAATATAAAATTTCAGAACATGGCACATCTGCTGAAGTATACCAACACCATAAAAAAAATATATATACTAAGAGTTGAGTATGGCACATGGGTATATTATGTGAAGTGATGGATAGATGTATCATTGTTATCAATACAAATGCAATTTTAAACATCATTATAATTTACTTAGATTATAAAATTAGATTTATTATGTTGATATTCTTGGCAGAAAAGCATATCTAGATATGCTCAGTAGCTGCTGATTGGTTGCTGCACATCGAAGACACTTGTAAGTGGCTAACCATGTGCATTGCTTTTTCTTCAAATAGTGATATCTAAAAAATGAATCAAAATAAATAGAGGTAATTTGTTATTTTTAAAAAAAATTTTTTTATCTATCTGAATTATGAAAGAAAGTTTTTTTGTTTAGTGGCCCTTTAATAAAAAAAAAAGGAAAATTAACATGGCTCTAGCAGGATGAGTGACAGTAATTAGATCAATGTTATCTGCTAAGCTATTCAAACTGCAAGCACTGAAAAATTTGACTGTAGATAGCATATAACATGCGTATAGCTATATGAGTGTTGCTTATAGGATATGTGTAATATGATAAAGTATTCTAACACAAAAAAATTGATTATTGTTCATGATTGAGTATGGAACATAGGTAAAGAAAATGAATCGGTTGTTTGAGGATAAATGTTATATTATCCATTATAATAAATAACGTAAGACACTTTATTATTTGCAATTATACAAAATGTGTTATAGCCGGATAAGTGACTGTTAGAGGAACATTGTATATGCTCCAGTATAAAAACACCAAGCAAGATAAAATTACATAGGAGAGAGCGTGGAAGATGGGTCTAACATGATTTGTGAATTTTTAATTGTAACAGTGAAATCTGCTCCGGTTTGAAAAATGAAAACATGCTTTTTGAGATTAAAAAGTGTTGATCAATGAAAATGAATCTTGAATATTATATTATCGATATTGGTATATCTATAAAAAAAGATAACTTTCATACATTCAGTATGGTCAATGCACATACATAATTTGAGTAGTAATGCACCTATTATGATTTTTTTTTTTAAATATTTATTTCTGGGTACTAGTATTGATAATACATATGTCTCAAATTTTATTGCTCTAAACACGATTGATATATGTATTTTTTTCTTGAAATATATTAAAATATTGATAAGACTGATTTTGATTTTTCCAATATGAATATTACACATAGTGCATAGGAACGATTGTGCCACAATATGAAACTATAAATGTTGAAATCCAAAAATTTTGGATTTATTATACTTACTGTCAAAAACAATATTTTAAGAATGAGTATCGGTAATTGCTATGAAGATCACTGCCGAGTCTGGCAGTAGAAATTACGGACAATTGCGCATGCGCAGATGATTCGAGGTCCGTGAACGCGCAAAAATCAGACGTCAAATGCGGGTGGGTTGGTTCTCTAAGATGAGAACAGAAATAGCGGAAGTATCAAGGGGGAGGAGTAATACAATAAAAGGGAGATATATTGTTATATAAATAACTTCTCTTCAACCACGAAAATATTGAAAAGGACTTAGCGACTGCATTGCAAGGCTAATTATAAAAATATACAAATTTAAAAACATTGGAAACTTTACCTTGCCTTTAATAACTATTCTACCTAGTTAAAATAAATACAAAGTTGCCTGTGTAAAATAAAAATAAATCCTAAAATAGCTATAATGTAACTATTAGTTATATTGTAGCTATATTAGAGTTTATTTTATAGGTAAGTATTTAGTTTTAAATAGGATTAATTTATTTAATTATAGTAATTTTATTTAGATTTATTTAAATTAGATTTAAGTTACGGGGGGTTAGGGTTAGACTTAGGTTTAGGGGTCAATACATTTAATATAGTAGCGGCGACGTTGGGGGCGGCAGATTAGGGGTTAATAATTGTAGGTAGGTGTCAGCGATGTTAGGGATGGCAGATTAGGGGTTAATATTTATTACAGTGTTTGCGAGGCGGGAGTGCGGCGGTTTAGGGGTTAATACATTTATTAAAGTGGCGGCGATGTCCGGTCGGCAGATTAGGGGTTACAATTTTTTATTATAGGGTTTGCAATGTGGGGGGCCTCGGTTTAGGGTTCATAGGTAGTTTATGGGTGTTAGTGTACTTTTTAGCATTTTAGTTAAGAGCTTTATGTTCCGGCGTTAGCCCATAAAACTCTTAACTACTGACTTTTAAATGCGGTAGAAGTCTTGGCAGGAGAGGCTGTACCGCTCACTTCTTCCAAGACTTGTAATACCGACGTTAGGCAAATCCCATTAAAAAGATAGGATACGCAATTGACGTAAGGGGATTTGCGGTAGCCAAAAGTCGCGGAAGAAAAGTGAGCGGTACACCTGTACCTGTCAGACTTGTAATACCAGCGGGCATTAAAAAGCAGCGTTGGGACCTCTCAACGCTGCTTTTTAAGCCTAACGCAGAACTTGTAATCTAGCCGCAAGAGAATTAAGAAAAAAATAATAGGATTAAATTAGAAGGTTGCTTAAAATTGCATGCTGTATCTGAATCATGAAAGAAAAAAAATTGGGTTTCATATCCCTTTAAGATATTAATTTTGGTAGTGTAGCTTACTTTAAAAAGGACATAAAAGTATCTAATGCATTAAATAATTTTATTATTGCACTATTTCATGCATATAACTATATTTTCAGACCCGGCAAAAGGGTTAAACACATTGTTAAAATAAGCTCCAGAGCAGCAATACACTACTAGGAACTAAATTAACACATTTTGTTGAGCCAATAACAAGAGACATTTGAGTTTAGCCACCAATCAACCAGCTAGCTCCCAGTAGTGCAATGCTGCTCCTGAGATTACCCAGAGAACTAATTAAAATTGATAATGCAAATTAACTTAAAAAGTATCTTATCTGAATCGTAAACATTTATTTTAGATTTTCATATTCCTTTAAAGAAACATACTGTGTGAGCTTCTATTTTACATAGGAATTCTGTGCCCTGTGTACAGCTGTTGCCTGTGTTCTGTGTTTGACATGTATAGATGCTATATGTATAATGTATTGTGCAGTGCATATGAGTTTATCTATGTTTTATCTGTAAAGGTGTGGCTTGTGTTTATATGTGTATTTTGCATCCTGTGTAAAAGAATATAATATATGCTTTTGTAGATAAACTGTAATTATATTTTATGGTATTTCAAGTTTATTTTGTTTCTGCAAAAATGTTTCTTGTCAGTCCTTTTGTCTGTATATTCTGATTTTTGATGTTGCCGATATATATATATATATATATATATATATATATATATATATATATATATATATATATATATATATATATATATATATATATATATATATATATAGTAACAAGAGATGCACTCATAGGTCTTTTTCAGTAATTTTAATGGAACGTTTTCGGGGTTTAGCACCCCTTCATCAGCATACAACTGTGCAATAAACCAAGCCTTTTATAGTGTTTAACAACAAGTGAACAAACACAAACCTCATTGCGTTCCACAATTAGTGCTGAGACCGGAAGTTCAATTTCGTCACTTCTGGTTTTTGCCAACATATTCATATCAATAATAAAACAAATTGTCATCAAATCTGACTGTAGCCAGAACAATGCTGTGACTTGTGATAATCAAAAGATTAAATAAATGTGTATACCAAACATTTATAGTGTGGTAAATGTTACTGTGTAAATAATAAGTGTACTGTTATGTTACCATGGCAACCGCTGTCATGGATACCCATATTCTTTATAGTGCTTCAATGGAATAAGTCCCTAGCCGTGTACTAGCTGTGCTCATATAAAAAAGAAATCCATACAGTGTACTTGGATATGTTAGACTTTTTAGCACCATAGAGTAAAACAAAGCAGTTACCACCCAGGATTACTAATCCACATAGTGAAATAACAAATATTAGAAATAAAATTAAAGTTAGATATTAATAGTTAAAAACATAATTGGACTATAACATAGTGCTAAAGATGACAATATACCTGTCTTTAAATGCAATTAAAGGGCTAGCCAGATAAATTGGCAACCAATCTAAGAACGTGGATATATACTGAAGGAAGTGGTCATTAAACATGTTGCTCACATGACCTGTTTTTTCAACAATTAGTGATTGCATTACAGACCCCTTTTGCCTAGCTAAGCAAGATGTGTATATATTTCCCTAGGATCTAAATCATATTAGGGTAAGTGCAAAGACACTATGTAAGATAATACTCTACAAAGAATGCAGACATATATAATTTATAGGGTGTCCCATAATATGATAGATGTTCAGACCCCCAAAATTAGCTGTAGTATTCAGTGTGATAGAGTAACTCATTAGAGTTGGCCAGGCTTCCACTGTAGAATATAGAACCAGAAAGTATCCAAATTCACAGTTCTGTGAGAACTATGCAAATCTCACCCAATGAAGGGAGAGGTACAGCACAGTCCAAACACAGAGCCACATTGCCCCACTCAAATTATACTCAAGGTATGTAGCACATTAGATACGGGTCATAGAAGATTCTTGAAGTCAGGTGTGGTATTCAAGCCACCAGGTTCTACAGTCCCCAAGCGAAACATCCATTGGGCCTCACATCTTAAGAGCTGTTTGTTGCGATCACCTCCTCGCTCCAATGGGGGTATGTGATCAATTAGAATATAACGAATTGAGGAAACGGAATGTCCCTTATGGGCGCAGTGTCGCGCCACTGGCTGTTCAGAGTCGCCATCTTTGAGGGCAGTCCTTATAGCGCGTCGATGGTTGGCCATCCGTTCGCGTAATGTGCCAGAGGTCTTGCCTACATAGTGCATGGAGCACGGACAGAATAAAAGGTACACTACATGCGTAGTGGTGCATGTTATTGAGTGTCTAATCGTGATTCGATGTGGTCCGATTCGTATGCGGGTGATGGAACACCTTCGTGCCAATTAGACCGTTGCAAGTAGTGCAACCTAAGCACCTATATGATCCCTTAATGTTCCTTCTGATGGCAGTGTTGTAACACATTTTAGGGTCTGTTCTCATCAGTAAATCTTTTAAATTGGTGCCCCTCTTGAAACCTACCATAGGTTTTAAATTCTTGGTGAATGTCTACTTAGGGTCAGACGACATAATGGGCCAATGTTGGCAGAGAATTTGACCAGTGTTCTTGGTTGCCGGGGAGAAAGTAGTGGACATGATGAGTTTATCTGTAGTGTCCCGTTTAGGCTTCGACTGAATCAATTCAGACTGTTAATTTGGACACAGACTCCATCATCTCTTGAATCACAGATGTCTTATAACCTCTTGAACGGAATCTCTCACCCACACCTACCAGTTGGGAGACCCCAGTCGGCAGATCAGAATTATTTTGCATAGTTCTGATAAATTGTGACTTTAAAATGCACTTCAATAGGGCTGGTGGATGGCAGCTGTCCGCCCTAAGTATGGAATTACGGTCTGTGGGCTTGTGGTATAACGTGGTGCTAAGATTATCGGAATTTTTAAAGACTGTGAGATCAAGGAAAAACTTATGGAGTGTTCATCCACAGTCATTTTAAATTTTACATTACTGGTACAATTATTGAATGCATTGTACCATGCCTGGAGTTCCTCCATGCCCCCACGCCACACCAAAAAGATGTCATCTATGTATCTGTAATAACAGATAATTGATGCACATTGTAGAGGCCATAGGTGCACATTTTCAAATTGTGACATGTAGATGTTGGCATAGGCGGGGGCCATGGAGGAACCCATGGCCGTACCGGCCACTTGTAAATAAAACTTGTTTTCAAAACGGAAGTAATTCTTGAATAAACAATATTCAATCAGCGAGGTCATGTATTCCACCGGGGGACCCTCATAGAGGGGGTCACCCATAAGGTGTTCCTGGACTGCCAATAATCCCTCCTGGGGGGTATAATGGTGTACAAGCTGTTGACATCCAGACTTACAAGTAAGTCATCCTTTTGGATGTCAACAGCCCGTATCTTTTTGATGAAGTCATTAGTATCCATAATGTAGGACCGTATCCCTTTAACCACTGGTTGGAGTAACACATCCACATACTGAGCTACAGGTTGAGTTAGCGAGTCTCAGGCCGACACAATCGGACGGCCCAGTGGATGGTCCAATGTTTTGTGGATGAACACTGGTCAAATTCTCCGCCAACATTGGCCCATTATGTCGTCTGACCCCAAGTTGACATTCACCAAGAATTTAAAACCTATGGTAGGTTTCAAGAGGGGCACCAATTTAAAAGATTTACTGATGAGAACAGACCCTAAAATGTGTTACAACACTGCCATCAGAAGGAACATTAAGGGATCATATCGGTGCTTAGGTTGCACTACTTGCAACAGTCTAATTGGCACGAAGGTGTTCCATCACCCGCATACAAATCAGACACTCAATAACATGCACCACTACGCATGTAGTGTACCTTTTATTCTGTCCGTGCTCCATGCACTATGTAGGCAAGACCTCTGGCACATTACGCGAATGGATGGCCAACCATCAACACGCTTTAAGGACTGCCCTCAAATTTGGCGACTCTGAGCAGCCAGTGGCGCGACACTGCGCCCATAAGGGACATTCAGTTTCCTCAATTCGTTATATTCTAATTGATCACATACCCCATTGGAGCGAGGAGGTGATCGCAACAAACAGCTCTTAAGATGTGAGGCCCAATGGATGTTTCGCTTGGGGACTGTACAACCTGGTGGCTTGAATACCACGCCTGACTTCAAGAATCTTCTGTGACCCATATCTAATGTGCTACATACCTTAAGTATAATTTGAGTGGGGCAATGTGGCTCTGTGTTTGGACTGTGATGTACCTCTCCCTTCATTGGGTGAGATTTGCATAGTTCTCACAGAACTGTGAATTTGGATCCTTTCTGGTTCTATATTCTACAGTGGAAGCCTGGCCAACTCTAATGAGTTACTCTATCGCACTGAATACTACAGCTAATTTTGGGGGTCTGAACATCTATCATATTATGGGACACCCTATAAATTATATATATATATATATATGTCTGCATTCTCTGTAGAGTATTATCTTACATGGTGTCTTTGCACTTACCCTAATAGGATTCAGATCCTAGGGAAATATATACACATCTTTCTTAGCTAGGCAAAAGGGGTCTGTAATGCAATCACTAATTGTTGAAAAAACAGGTCATGTGAGCAACATGTTTAGTGACCACTTCCCTCAGTATATATCCACGTTCTTAGATTGGTTGCCAATTTATCTGGCTAGCCCTTTAATTGCATTTAAAGACAGGTATATTGTCATCTTTAGCACTATGTTATAGCCCAATTATGTTTTTAACTATTAATATCTAACTTTAATTTTATTTCTAATATTTGTTATTTCACTATGTGGATTAGTAATCCTGGGTGGTAACTGCTTTGTTTTACTCTATGGTGCTAAAAAGTCTAACATATCCAAGTACACTGTATGGATTTCCTTTTTATATGAGCACAGCTAGTACACGGCTAGGGACTTATTGCATTGAAGCACTATAAAGAATATGGGTATCCATGACAGCGGTTGCCATGGTAACATAACAACACACAATTATTATTTACACAGTAACATTTACCACACTATAAATGTTTGGTATACACATTTATTTAATCTTTTGATTATCACAAGTCACAGCATTGTTCTGGCTACAGTCAGATTTGATGACAATTTGTTTTATTATTGATATGAATATGTTGGTGAAAACCAGAAGTGACGTCATTGAACTTCCGGTCTCGGCACTAACTGTGGAACGCAATTTTGCTAAACCCCAAAAACGTTCCATTAAAATTACTGAAAAAGACCTGTGAGTGCATCTCTTGTTACTTTATGGAATTATATTCTTGCACCCAGGCTGTTGACTAAAGGTGGGTTACACTGGTAGTTGTTTAATATATATATATATATTATATATATATATATATATATATATATATATCTCACAGGTGTGTGCTACATTCTATTATTTCAGAGTTGTGTATGCTCTGTGCTAAGAACTGTTGATATGGTTTATACATGTGGGAGTAAGTCAGGTTTGATTGTGTTTAACTTCTCTGCAGTGTTTAATAGAAAATCTTGCTATTTTATCTGATTGTGTTCATGTAGGCAGCCAGCATAACCGTGAAATACTTGGTATATTATTATCAAGTATTTCACGGTCTTGCTGGCTGACTACATGAACACAATCACATAAAATAGCAAGATTTTCTATTAAACCCTGCAGAGAAGTTAAACACATAATCAAACCGGTATTAAAATTTGTCATTCTTCCCACTGTTCCCAAAACAAATAAAATATTTTAAAAGATTTGTACCACTACCTCCTCAAGTAAACAACAACATCATCTGCAAATTATACTGCTAAATCCAATTCTCACAAAATGTCAGGCTTGACAGCAGCAAGATAAAAGAAAAAAAAAAATGTACACAAAAGTTACATCAAAGAAAATAATACTCAGGGTGGGTGACTGTAGTGTCCAATTGTCAGATTCATCCTTCTATTAAACCCTGCAGAGAAGTTAACCACACAATCAAATCTTTGCCTGGCCAGGGATTGAGGTATTTGTGTCTCATGCTCATCTGGAGTGGTTTAGGAGTACCGGTTTGATTACGTGTTTAACCTCTCTGCAGGGTTTAATAGAACATGTTCTATTTAACCCTGCAGAGAGGTTAAACACATAATCAAATCTTTACTAAGGCCTGGCCAGGGATTGCGGTATTTGTGTCTTTTTTTTTTTTTTTTTTTTTTTTTTCTTTTTTCTTTAGCAGCATAACATAAAAATAAAGCAAAATCATGCCAAAATGTCACATAAATTATACTTTTCGTTAGTCAATATGCTTAAAATCATCTATAGAAATTATGAGATAATATGGACTAGCACCCATCAAAGAAAAAACATCCAAAAAAGAAAATAAAAAGCATCTCCAACAACTTATATATTACTTCGTATATGGATATCGATATTTACTCAACATACTTTCTGATACTATGTTTCATCACAGATACTTATTGATTCTTATTCCCGGCGAGCCGGTGTCTCTCCTATCTAATCATATGGTCTAGTTGCGAAAAAAGGAACTCTCTAAATTATTTTCAAACCAATTTGGCTTGCCATTTCTAAATCACAAAGTCAGACATTTTAACCCTAAAAAGGAGAAAAAGGAGGGGAGGAAACCAAAAAAAGGGAGGGCGGGAAAAAGGAAGAAAGAAAAAAAAAAAAAAAAAAAAAAAATTTCGTGGGGGCCCTCCGGATCCGAGGAGCTCTACCTTAGGAGCGGAAGTTCATACCTTTATGGAATATCTCTATAATTCCTTATCCAGGAGTCGGGAAATACTTGTAGCAAGACTAGCTCAGCAAAGCTGATAGAAGAAACAAATGGAGACAGGATCCGTCGCTGGAGTTGTAATGAATAAGTCTTAATAATGGGTGCCCATTCTAGCACTGTGATAGATGAAATGATTCGTATATAATTTGGGATTGTATCCCTTTAAGAATTACCCCCAGGCTGGGAGGCGTCTTAGCAATCCAGGATTTGAAAATATTGTATCTAACAATTAATATAATGGTATTCAAAATCCGGATTTTTAAATCTGACATGGGATTAAGTATCAAGCATATTATATCTTCCAGCGAGAGCGAGTAAGCCCCATTATATTGCCTATTAAACCAGAACTGAACTTTCTGCCAAAGTTGTTTTATTTTAGGACAGTACCATAACATGTGCATGAGATCTGCTTTGCCATATGAACACCGCGGGCAATCGGCCTTTTTAAGCGGATAAAATTTCGCTAGCCTGGATGGAGATAAATAAAATTTATTCATTAATTTAAGATGAGATTCTTTCCAGCTTACCGAGATAGGGTAGTTGGCTATTAACTCAAGGCTACGAGAAATCTTCTCTTGATCTATTGTAGAGATACAATTTATCCAAGAATTCACCAGATTTTCGCTCAATAATATGCCCTGTTTGGTGAGCATTATATCGTAAATTAGAGAAATCGATATGTCTCCAGCTATGAATTTTTCAATACAGATTTTGACCTCGGACCACTCAGATCTACTTAAAGAGTACCAATTTTGGGAGCTAACATAATGACGAACCTGGAAATAGGCGAATTGATTCCCCGTGCCTAGCGAATATTTTGAGACAATAGTTTCCCAAGAAAAAATCTGAGATTGATCATTCAATAACTGATAAATATCCTTAAGACCTCTGTCCTGCCACTCTAAAAATACTTTTTGATCTATTCCAGGCCTGAAAAGCGGGTTACCCCTAATGGGTAGAAAGTCTGAAAAAAACGGATTCAATTCTAATATAGGACAGAACTTCTGCCAAGCATAAATCGGGTTTTTGAAGGATTGTAATATAGAAACTTTTTGTGGAAGTTCTTGTATCGGGCAGTGTAAAAGAGCCTTCAGTGACCATGGGTTAATCAATCGAGATTCAAAATCAAAAGAGGTAACCCTATTCGATTGAGCTAGCCAATCTATAGCTATTTTAAGTAGTGTTGCGATATTGTAAAGTCTGATATTAGGAAGAGCTAGACCAGCATTAGAGAATTTTTGTGACAATTTTTCCAATGATATACGTGGTTTTTTAGCTTTCCAGATGAACTTGGAAAACCAGGAATTCAATCTGCGTACATCTTTGTTTGTTAAAATTAATGGCAGGTTTTGTATAGGATATAGAATCCGTGGGAAGATTATAGTTTTGATCAAATTGACGGAAGCAGATATGGATAAAGGTAAAGCCTTCCATAAGTCAAGATCTTCTTTGATCTTCTGGAAGAGCGCATCAATGTTAGCTGAATACCAGTGTTTAGGATTTTTATGAATCTCCAGCCCCAGATATTTTATGGCTGAAACCGTACGAAACATTAAATTAGTTTGTCGATGAGTATCTTTGCCTAGCCACATAAATTCACTTTTATCTAAGTTGGACTTATATCCCGCAAAGGAGCTGAATTCCTCCAATGTATTTATGACCTTGGGGATTGAGTCTCTAGTATTTTGTAAACAAATTAGAATATCGTCCGCGTAAAGTAAGACTTTTAAGTTTGGGTCTAAATCTGGTATCCCCGGCAAGATTTCTCTCAATCTGGTTGCTAGCGGTTCAAGAGCAATGTTAAACAAGAGAGGTGAGAGGGGGCAACCCTGTCTTGTTCCTCTCTCTAAAATTATCTTAGGAGAAAACGTCCGATTAACCAGGAGAAAGGATTCTGGCTTCCAATGAATTTTCTGAACAAAGTGTAAAAAATTTTCTGCAAAGCCAAATTTGTCTAAGGTTTTAAATAAATGAGTCCAAGCAATGCTGTCAAAAGCTTTGGCTGCATCCAAAGTGAGAACTGCGTGGTCATTAAAATTAGTTCTATCTTTGAACTGATCACTATTCCAAATATAGTCTACCAAGGTAGTTAATCTCCTAATGTTTTTAGCTGAATTTCGCGTGGTCATAAATCCGACCTGATCGGGATGTATAAGTTTATCCAAGCACCCTGCAAGTCTACAAGAAATGATAGAAGTTAGGATCTTGTAATCCACGTTAAGGACTGAAATTGGTCTATATGAGGCTGGATCTTCAGGGTTCTTTCCTTTTTTCAGTATTAGTGATATGTTTGCTGCAGCGAAAAGACTTGAAATTGGTTTGTCGGTAGTATAGTAGCTGTTAAACAATTTCTCTAAGATTGGCGTTATTTCTACTGCTAGACTTTTGTAAAACTCCGCAGGAAACCCATCAGGGCCCGCGGTTTTGTTCAATTTGGAAGCATTAATGGCTCTTAATATTTCTTCCGGAGTGATCGGGGCATTCAGGGCATCTAATTCTTCCTTCTGTATCTTAGGTAGAGTGACTTTCTCCCAAAAATTTTTTTGATTAGTAAAATTGCATTCCTGTTTGGAATATAATTGCTTATAATAATTAAAGAAGACTCCGCGTATCTCTTCTGTATTGGTATATCGCGAATTTCCTTCTTTAACACTAGAGATAAAGTTCTTCCTTTTCCTGGCTTTAACCAATCTAGCTAAATTTTTAGCTGAGCTACCGTGAAAGCTCCTGAAATATAGATTGGTTTTAGCCTCCTCTTCTAGATGTTTTTGAGTCAGGAATATGTCCCTCTCTTTTCTATGGGTTATATACCTATTCCAGTTACTACTGGAGCGATCTCCATAGTATTTTTTATAGGCTTTTTTAACCTGGTTAATAAGTTGCAGGTCTCGGGCATGTTGTTTCTTATTTTTAATATCTAGAAATGCCATGATTTCACCACGTAAGACCGCTTTTGAAGCCTCCCAAAAGGTTTCAATCTTATGAAAATAAGAAATGTTACGTGTACTGTAATCCTTCCAAGACTGTTTTAACCATTGACAAAATCTAGGATTATTATAAAGATAACATGGATAATAAAAGGTCCTAGGCCTTTTAAATTTACTGCTGTCATGGCATCTCAAAGTTAAAGATATGATTGAGTGGTCCGAGGTCACAATCTCCCCAATTCCAGCCTCTATTTTAGTAATCGAGAGTGACTCGGCAATTAAAAATAAATCTATCCTGGCAAATGTCCTGTGAGCTTTGGATTCACATGTAAAGCTCAATAGATCCGGATTAAGGCATCGCCATATATCAGTGAGATGTAATTTACGACAAAATCTAGTAAAATATTTGGAGCTTCTCCTAGTCTCTGGAAGGTTCTTCTGTGAGAATCTATCTACTTCTGGGCACATGGCCATATTAAAATCTCCACCTAATATGAGATTCTCTTTTATGTAAGGAAAAAGTTTAACTTTAACATTCTCCCAGAAGTCCCTACAGAATTTGTTAGGGCCGTACACATTACAAAGAACATATTTAGTATTATTAATCATAATTTGTAATAAAATAAACCTTTCAGTCGTATCCGTCTCCACTTGTATGATCTTATAATCCAGCGATTTGCTGATCAATATTGCCACACCACATTTTCTCCTGCTTGAAGGAGAGGCAATTACCTCTCCCACCCATTTTATCTTGAGTTTTGCGACTTCCTGCTCTGTAAGATGGGTCTCTTGAATAAAAACAATATCTGGTTTTTGTTTCGCCAATAGCTTGATAATCAACTTACGTTTCATAGGCGAGACAATCCCGCCTACATTCCAAGATAAAAATTTAATGTCCACTACCGACTCTTAGCGGATCAATCAGAAAAAGGTTTCCTCTTACGGACCCGGAGGGGGGAAAGTCAATAAAGAGCAGAAAAATAAGAGGAGGAGGATAAGCAGGGAAAAAAGCAAAAAAAAAAAAAAAAAAAGAAAACCTTTGAAAAATATCAAAACAGCAATCCCTAACACTTCTAAACATACATCCCTCAGAAAAGAGATAAGAACTTTAGGATCTAACTCACCCTTCATTTTATAGGGGACAAAAGTAAATCTTACATAGCTGAGCAGTCAACTATTTATCATTTATAAATTTTTTTACCTCCCCGGCTTCTCGATAGATTTTTCTGGCACCGTCCTGCTCAACAATTATGCTAGCAGGATATACCATCCATGCATTGAAGCCTTTATTAATAAGTTGCGAGCAGAGCGGTGCCATTATCTTTCTTTTTGAGGAGGTTTCTACCGAATAATCTTGAAATAATAAAATTCTATTGTTTCCAAACAGGAGTGGTTCACTTCTTTTTTTGAATAATCTCAAATATTCTACCTTGTCTTGATAATTCAGAATTCTAAAGATGCACATTCTATTTAGGCGAGATCCCTCTGACTGAATATTTTTAGGGCCCGTTCTGTGGGCTCTTTCTATAACAATGGGAAGCCTCTGCTGAGGGAAACCTAGGGCCTGGGGCAATGTGTAAGATGTAAAATGATATAAATCCTGGAATTCCTGGGTCTCGGGGAGGCCGATAATTCGAATATTATTGCGTCTGGAACGATCTTCCAGGTCGTCCAGACGCAATTGCAGATTGGCAATTTTAGAGTTCTGTTTAGTTATAATATCATCTTGAACATTGGCTTGATCTTCTAACTCAGAAACTCTATTCTCCATTTCAAGCATTCTATTAGAGAATTGTTTGACCTCTACAGAAAGGCTAGAAATTACCGATGAAATCGTGCCCAATTCAGCCTTTATTATCTCGAACTGTGGGGTAAATAAATCAGTTAGATGAGTGATTAGCATCTGGGTGTCATTTATATTAGGTAATGTCTCACTAGAGCTGTTCAAACTGGGATCACCCAGCTTGGCTTTTTTGTCTTTGCCTTTAACAGGCATTCTGGGCGAAGAGGATTTAGCTTGAGTGACAAATCTTTCCATAAAAAAGAAAAAACTAGAAAATGTGTGGTGAAGAGAGGGGAGCTATAAGGGGGGACACCAAATCTTCTAGTTACTATCTTCGATCTAACTTTCTACCCTCCTGGTTCTCCTGGGTGTATTTAATAAACAAAAAAACAAAAAAAAAAAAAAAAAAAAAAAAAAAAAAAGAGAACTCCGACCGAAAAAGAGTGGAAAAGACCTGGATTTGGGTCTAGTGAGAGATAGGCGTGCTCGAATGTGCTTCTCTCCTTGTTATGGAGAGCAATGTAAATATGAAAGTGGGAGTTGTACTACTTCCTATAGTGGAATGTGCAAAGTATGTGACTATACACAGAAAAGAAAAAAAAAAAAAAAAAAAAAAGGACCTAGATTGGTCTAGTGAAGAAAAAAAAAGAAATAAGAGTGCTTAAATGCGCTGCTCTCCTGTGTACAGAGAGGCGTTGAGATGTGAAAGTGGCTATTATATTACTCCCTTGAGTGAAATGTGAAAATATGTGTCTACACACAAGAAGAGAAAAAAAAAAAAAAAAAAAAAAAAAAAAGGGAACTCCGACCGAAAAAGAGTGGAAAAGACCTGGATTTGGGTCTAGTGAAAGATAGGCGTGCTCGAATGTGCTTCTCTCCTTGTTATGGAGAGCAATGTAAATATGAAAGTGGGAGTTGTACTACTTCCTATAGTGGAATGTGCAAAGTATGTGACTATACACAGAAAAAAAAAAAAAAAAAAAAAAAAAAAAGGACCTAGATTGGTCTAGTGAAGAAAAAAAAAGAAATAAGAGTGCTTGAATGCGCTGCTCTCCTGTGTACAGAGAGGCGTTGAGATGTGAAAGTGGCTATTATATTACTCCCTTGAGTGAAATGTGAAAATATGTGTCTACACACAAGAAGAGAGAAAAAAAAAAAAAAAAAAAAAAAAAAAAAAGAAAAGATGGGTTGGTGCTCTAGTGTCCTATTTATTAAGATAAATCTGATTAGAATAAACCAGATGAGCTCTATAACACCTGGCAGGCAAAAGATAACATCTCTACTTTAGTGAGAAAAAAAAAAAAAAAAAAAAAAAAAAAAAATTATTCCCTAGAATTCTAATAACCCTATATAGAGTAGCAAAACCACAGTTATCAAAATGCTTTGTGACCACTATAATGACCAGTTCCTGTATAGGATACTAATATCTGGTATATGTCCAATATCAAGCAATAGGAGGAAAAACAGCTAATTTCAATGCTAGTTTTCAAACTTTTCACACTCCCCGCTTTACTTTACCTAGATAATCATTTTTTTTTCTTTTTTTTTTTCCCTTGATTCCCTATTCCCCCCCCCCCCCCCGTTCCTTTAGCCGCGTTAAGCTACTTATCCAAGCACCCAGGAATAATTATTTACCACTGTGCCAAATAACGTTTTGTTCTGAATAGCAGTCCCGTCTACCTCCCCAGGATCCAAGAATATGTATGTTCAAATGAGACAAAACATTCCACATGCTAGTTCACACCCTAACAGAGCCTAAACCAAAAAGGAAAAAAAAAAAAATTTCCCAGAAAAAACAGATTCCTATAATGCAGCTCTTAACCAAAGCAGGTAGAATTATTGCAAAAGGTAACAATAAACCATTTCTCCTGACCTAATACCAAGCATAATACACTCTCTCTTTCATTAATTAGGTACATATATAGCTTGATTTATAATAGATGGACTTATTGTTCTGTCCGTCTAGGGGATTAGACTGCCAGTATTCTTAAGAGGCTCTGCAGCAAGCTTTCTTTATCTGTTAGTCCCCCGTTATATTAGTATGACATGTCAAGCAAGCAATTTTTCTCTCTTTTTTTTTTTCTGTTGTTTTCCTTTCCTTGCTGTCCTGGAAAAGAGACAAGGACACCTTTAACTCCTATCAATGGGAATCCTAGTGTCTATAAATTCAGCAGCTCAGGGAGAGGGTGACAACATGTAAAACACTGCAGTAACACACCAAGCGATGGCAGAATAAATCAGTTTAAAGGGAGTACTTATCAATGTCAGGTTTTAAGCCTGGGTCTTACCACTGCCGCCTCAGGATTTATCAGGAAAAAAAAAATGTCCCAATTGCAGTTCCCCCTTATCCTGTCTGTATGTCAGAATATTCTCCTCTCATCGAAGATCTCCAACCACATACGGCCAGCCCTGCACACAGCGGGAAATCTGAAGCTGCTGAAGATTGGGGCTGTTTAGAAAAGGTAAGTCTCGGAATGTAGGGACCAGCCTTTACCTTAAAGATCTTCTTTGTGCCTTGATATGAGTCGGCCTCCTTACTTGTTACACCTTAGCCGGGCACTGCTGATTTTAGGGCAGCTCCTGTATCACGCCCCGGGCAACACCTGCATTGGTTGAATCTCCACTGGCTGAGTCTTGCCGTCAGATACTGCCACCCACCTGAGCGGCCACTTTACAGGCTTTTGACCAGTTCCAGCTGCTACAGATCACAGGGTCGCCTCCAGTAGATCCGATGCCTCAGTTCTTAGGCTACTCCGCTTCTCTTTCACAGTGCAGCCATACAGCTGACCAGAAGCCCTGCCACGCGTTTGTCTGCGCCTGGTCCCAGAAAGCTTCCACACCACAACTGCCTCGCTCACCGACCACAGTCTGCAATCCCCGGGGAGCGACTGGTAGGATACCCCCTACTTATCCTCTGCCTTCAGCCCCAGCGGGGCATGGAAAATTTCAAAAAGGTGAGCATTTCTTTTTCCCTTTTCCTCCCAATCAACTTAAGGGTAGTTGTCCTTTTTTCAGCGTTAAAATTTCCAGCGAACAGATCGCTTAGCTGAATCAGCTATTAGAGACTCCAAACTCGGGCGGGCCGTAGCCTCGCAGAGCGCCACACAGCAATCCCGGGTAACTCTCCCGGGCAAGTGGCTAGGAGCGGGGAGACGATAGACTAGTGTTCTCTCACAACACCTGTGTGCAGCAGGTAATCTGCACAGCTCCTCCCCCAACGGAAGTCTCTAGCGAAAACACACAGACATATGCACCAGGGTGTTGATTCATCGAGGTATTTGTGTCTTATGCTCATCTGGAGTGGTTTAGGAGTACCGGTTTGATTATGTGTTTAACCTCTCTGCCTCACCAGCCTCTGATCTCACCACACATTACTGATTATTTATATATATATATATATATATATATATATGTGTGTGTGTGTGTGTGTGTGTGTGTGTGTGTGTGTGTGTGTGTGTGTGTGTGTGTAGGAATGGAGAGCTTTGTAATAACAAACAGGATATTTGCATATGCTGTAGACTGGAACTGTGTAATAACACTCAGGAAAGCAGGGCTTTGTAATAACAAGCAGGAATGCAGAGCTTTGTAATAACAAACAGGATATTTGCATATGCTGTAGACTGGAACTTTGTAGAAACAAACAGGAAATTTGCATTGACTGCAATTTGGAACTTTGTGGAAACAAAAAGGATATTTGCATAAACTGCAATTGGAACTTTGTAGTATCAGGAAACAAGCAAGCAAAAGTACCTGAGTCAGTCCTTAGGAAAGAAAGTTTTAGGCAAGCTCAATTGCCAGGAAATCAGTCCAAAAATGAAACACATTGCTAAGGGATTATCCAGAAGAGTAGTCAGTAGTTGAAGCAGAAATCAGGAACCAGGAAATCCAAAAAATCTGTATTTCTCACAGGATACAGGAGCAGAGAGTCTTTCAGGGTATCACTCATTGTGAAAGCACAATATTGCAAACAAACCTCCCAGATAAAGCAGGCTGCTGATTAAATTATTTATTTCCGCTGGCAAGCAGGTGGAGCCAGAGAGCCAAAGTTGCAGCAAACAGAAAAACACAATATTCCTTTCCTGTGATCAAGCCATCTGGTGGCATAGTGGTAAAACAGGCTGGGAAATAACAGCTGCAGAAATAGAGACATGTCCCAGGTTTAATTCCAAGCTGAACCCTGACAGTACCCCCTCCTCAAGGACAACCTCTGGGCGGACTTGGCATTCTCATATAACTCCAAATCTTTGATGCGTACCAAAGTTCCATCAGAGGCATATGCACAATCAAAGGGTATTTTATTTTTTGAAGGGCTCTTCAGGAGAGGATTCTGTAGACTGGAATTAGTATAGAGGGCCCCAACAGGACTGATCTTTGGTTTCTGTGCAGTTCTAGTCTTGTAGGTTCTGGAGAGGTGGGTCTGAGGTAGAGGTGGAAAAGGACCTTTTGATCGCACAGCAGTTTGAAGCACTGTCCCTCCAGTGTCAGAATCAGTATCATCGTCAATGGTTGAATAGTTAGACATTTCCTCTGGAAAGCACAAAGATAAGAATGTAGCTGGATCTGGTAGGAAAATTTCTGGATTCATAGTACTAGGATTCTGTGGATGACATGTTAGTACTTCACAGGAATCAGAGTCTTTGAAAGGTGCAGTCCTAGGCTGATCAAATTTGGGGATGTAAAATAGAACCTATGCAAAGCTCATCTCCAGAGGAATCCGAAGTGGGATCACAGTTTGACTTCCTCTCTGTAGCCTGTCCATTTGATGACTCAGAATTTAGAGGTGGAGACCGCGGAACAAACTTCTTAGGGGGTCTCACTGGACAAAAGGAAATTACATGCCCAGTAGCTCCACAATAGAAACATAAGCCATTATTTCTCCTTCTGGCCATTTCATCAGTGGTAAGAGGGGTTGAAATCCTCCTTTTGATTGATAAGGATACAGCCTCTGGGGTAGTGGGCACAGGAGTAGGAGTCCCAAACCCAAAACATTTTTTATTGAAAAAGTATTTCAGGCTATCCTGTAAAGTCTGGAATCCTGCAGTGAAATCTTGGATAAGTGACTTCAATGCATCTGGAAGAGATTTTAGAAGTTGGTTAAGTTGTAGTAGATGAGAGTCCAGACAAAATTCTCTCTGACACTTCAGTCAAAGAGTGAATCACCTCTGCAAGCTCCAATTTATGGCTTTCACATTCTGTCATACTCTGCAAGGGAGCAGGTTCAGGAGTAAGGAGCTGTTGTGCAGAGGTGTCAGGTTTTGGGGTTAATGTTGTGTTTTGTCTGCGTGAGTCTTTCCTTTTAGGCATAATTAAACAGGTACAACGTTTTAGGAAATAAAGGAGATAGTTTTATTTATAGGATAAATTGATTTTTAACCTTTTGTTTGCTGTGGCACACTTTTTTACATTAAAAAATCCTGTGGCACACCACCATCCCAAAATTTTTTAAAAAATCACACATTGTAGCCTAATACAGCATATATATATACACACAAACACACACATACTGTATGTATTGTGCTGTTATGCCATGCCTCCTACAAACTACCCCTGCACTGGGAGTAAAAAACAAGCAAAGTTTAAAAAATATGTCACACTGTTGTCAGTCTGCCATGGCACACCTGAGGATCTCTCACGGTACACTAGTGTGCCACGGCACACTGGTTGAAAAACATAAAGCAATGTAGAGATATACAATTAGATAGGTTGCAGTATAAGGCAGGAATACAGTTCTTTGTAATAACAGGAAGAATGCAGAGCTTTGTAATAACAAACAGGATATCTGCATATGCTGTAGACTGGAACTTTGTAGAAACAAACAGTATAGTTGCATAGACTGCAATTTGGAACTTTGTAGAAACAAACAGGATATTTGCATAAACTGCAATTTGGAACTTGTAGAAACAAACAGGAAATTTGAATAGACTGCAATTTGGAACTTTGTAGAAACAAACAGGATATTTGCATAAACTGCAATTGGAACTTTGTAGTATCAGGAAACAAGCAAGCAAAAGTACCTGAGTCAGTCCTTAGGAAAGAAAGTTTTAGGCAAGCTCAATTGCCAGGAAATCAGTCCAAAAATGAAACACAGTGCCAAGGGATTATCCAGAAGAGTAGTCAGTAGTTGAAGCAGAAATCAGGAACCAGGAAATCCAACAAATCTGTATTTCTCACAGGATACAGGAGCAGAGAGTCTTTCAGAGTATCACTCTCATTGTGAAAGCACAAAATTGCAAACAAACCTCCCAGATAAAGCAGGCTGCTGATTAAATGATTTCTTTCAACTGGCAAGCAGGTGGAGCCAGAGAGCCAAAGTTGCAGCAAACAGAAAAACACAATATTCCTTTCCTGTGATCAAGCCATCTGGTGGCATAGTGGTAAAACAACAGGCTGGGAAATAACAGCTGCAGAAATAGAGACAGGTCCCAGGTTCAATTCCAGTCTGAACCCTGACAGTTTAAGTAATATGTTAAACACCAGAGCACAATTACTAAATAAATAAGGTGTGTAATGTCCCTTTAAGTAAATATTATATATAAATGTGATTTTAAAATATATATTAAAAAAAAAATAGAAATGTAGTGACTTTTTTATACTATTAAAGGATGTCCCATATAACGATAAACTGAGCAGTCTGGTATCTGTCAGGGGGACAGTAAGAAAGTGATGTATGAACCGGTCACAATGATTGATACTTTTGTGGGAGCACATTAACCCCATACAGGACACAAAAGTAACTTATGGGCCAGAAGAGCAGGAAATGTCCAAGTATGTTGGGAGACAGCCTGCAGCCAAAAAGGTGCAACATACTGCACATGCATACAGTTATGTCTCTCTTGAGTGTAAGTGTCTTTGTGTTTGTCAGTGTCTTTCTGTGTGTGTGATTCTGTGTGTGAAAGAGTGAGTGAGTGTGTGAAAGAATGAGTGAGTGTGTGTGAAAGAGTGAGTGTGAGAGAGTGAGTGAGTGTGTGTGAAAGAGTGAGTGAGTATGAGTGAGAGAATGTAAGAGAGAGTAGGTATGTATCTATGTGTGTGGTTCTGTGTGTGAAAGAGTGAGTGTATTTGTGTGTGCGTGTCTATTAGTGTGTTAGTGTGTGTGTGAGATAGAGAGAGTATGTGTGTGTATGAGATAGAGTATGTGTGAGTGAGTGTAATTGTATGACAGAGTGTGTGAGAGAGTGTGTATGAGATAGAGAGTGTGTCAGAGTGTGAATATCTATGTGCGAGTTTGTGCTTATGTGTTATTATACATAGTGTGCTGTGCCTGTGCTATTATACATAGTGTGCTGTGCCTGTGCTATTATACATAGTGTGCTGTGCTATTATACATAGTGTGCTGTGCTATTATACATAGTGTGCTGTGCTATTATACATAGTGTGCTGTGTTATTATACATAGTGTGCTGTGCTATTATACATAGTGTGCTGTGTTATTATACATAGTGTGCTGTGCCTGTGCTATTATACATAGTATGCTGTGTTATTATACATAGTGTGCTGTGCTATTATACATAGTGTGCTGTGTTATTATACATAGTGTGCTGTGCTAATATACATAGTGTGCTGTGCACGGCGCATGAATGTTTGGGTTTGGTCTGAACTAAATGGGGCAACCCTAGTCTTACTCTATATAAGCTTTCTCTCTTTAAAGTGCGGTGTAAAGAAAAAACAACTTGAGGACACTGTACAAATGCACAGATATCCTTATATAGCATTAAAGAGTCACTACAGTTTTATATTTTGTATAGTTTTCTACTTTTAAATAACATTTATTTATGATTTTTTTATTTGCTGTGATTTTGGTTACTTTTTCTTATTTATAGTAGATATTGTAACACATTTTATTTCAAGTACTATCTATAGAAAATCTACATAAACAAGAAGGTTTATAAAAGAAAAAATAATACAGAGATAAGGTAATTAGGTCTGCTTTCCTTGGAAGATCAGCCCATTGCATTGGGTTGTGGGTTCAGTTAACAGAAACAGCTATTACATATTAAAAATAAACCTAAAAGTACAATTTTATACTCTGCAGCTGGTATAATAAGTCATTAGGAACACTTCTAATGGAGAGCATTTTACACTGCACTGCCCCTTTAATTAATTACATACATGTTACACAGATACAATGTAGCAGCCTGTACCAGGTAATGTGATAATAAGCTCTGTGTTAATCCCTGTGCTACTGAAGGGGTTAATAAATACTATGCATTTATCTGTGATCAGTAAATGGACACAAAACTACAATAAGAAATGAATGCCCTATTGCTTACATATAACTTAGTTAAAATCAGCTCCAGAGCAGTTATGCACAACTAGCAGTTAGCTAAACACATATGTGTGTACCCACCAATCCCCAGATAGCACCCAATAGTGTAGGATATTTACATATTGATGTCAACAAAGGATACAAAGAAAAACAGTTAATTTGAAAATAGAAGTTAATTTAAAGGTACAGTCTACTCCAGAAAGTTTATTGTTTAAAAAAAAAAAAAAGATAATCCCTTTATTACCCATTCACCAGTTTTGCATAACCAACACAGTTATATTAATACACTTTTTACCTCTGTGATTGCCTTGTATCTAAGCCTTTGTAAACTGCCCCCTATCTCAGTGCTTTTGACAGAATTGCATTTTAGCCAATCTATGGGAGTGAGCACAATGTTATCTATATTGCACATATGAATTAGCACTGTGTAGCTGTGAAAAAACTGTTAAAATACACTAAGATAAGAGGCGGCCTTCAAGGGCTTAGAAAATAGCATACAAGCCTACCTAGCTTTAGTTTTCAACAAAGAATACCATGAGGACAAAGCAAATTTAATGATAAAAGTAAATTGGAAATGTGTTTATAATTACATACTCTACCTGACTCATGTAAGTTTAACTTTGTCTTTCTTATCCCTTTAAAGAGTTAACTCCATGTGCACCTCACTCTGTTAGTGAAGGGGTTAAATATGAGCACTGAGAAGCTTTCTGTGCTAGTGAAGGGGTTAATATAAAGTGCAGCTCTCTCAGTGCTAGTGAAAGTACTAATATATATTGTGTAGCTTTATGTATATAGTGTAGCTGTAATGCACTAGTAGAGGATATGACAGTGACAATGGGCTCAGTTACTAAATTTCAGGAATTTGCAGATTTAAGCAATGTTAAAAAGCATCCTATTTGTCTTTGAAATGGTTGCATATTTTCTTTTGTCTGATTGGCTGCTGATTAACATGTGACTTCTAAGCGTGTATTCTGGGAGATGTAGTCCAGTATTGAACGCACTGTTGTTCCCCTCCCATTTTACTTCCTGTGGAGCTGTAGCTGGGTGAGTAAGTCAGGCTGTGTGTGTTGTGTGATTAAAAGTTTTAGTCACTTTCTAGTCTTCTTAAAAAGTTTATAATTGTTATAAATGTTGGTAAAATCTTAGTTTAGTGTTCTCAATCATTTTCTCAGCCATATCTCATTATTTTTCTACAAACATTGGTGTGGGGGTTCAGATGAGGGCTACCAACAATGCTGCAGTGTTTGTGTCTCCAGGAACAAAAAGGGGAGTCATATTTTGGGGTGTAAAGTCCCTGTTCTCCCCATAGACTTTCCACAGCCAGCCAGCTCTGCTCACCTACATGGATACATTGTATCAAACCCTCAGCCTATAGGTTTTATACATTTGTAACTGTTTACTGTACACAGACACTTAAAGCAGCCCTCTCAGTAACAACTGTACAAACTGCTGAGGAAATAATGTGCAGCCTTAACCCCTTAAGGACCAAGGCCATTTTTCAATTTCTTTCCCTTAAAGACCAGGGTTATTTTTACATTTCTGCAGTGTTTGTGTTTAGCTGTAATTGTCCTCTTACTCATTTACTGTACCCACACATATTATATACTCATACTGTACCCACACATATTATATACTCATTACTGTACCCACACATATTATATACTCATTACTGTACCCACACATGATATATACTCATTTACTGTACCCACACATATTATATACTCATTACTGTACCCACACATATTATATACTCATACTGTACACACACATATTATATACTCATTACTGTACCCACACATATTATATACTCATTTACTGTACCCACACATATTATATACTCATTACTGTACCCACACATATTATATACTCATTTACTGTACCCACACATATTATATACTCATTACTGTACCCACACATATACTCATTACTGTACCCACACATATTATATACTCATACTGTACACACACATATTATATACTCATTACTGTACACACACATATTATATACTCATTACTGTACCCACACATATTATATACTCATTACTGTACACACACATATTATATACTCATACTGTACCCACACATATGATATGCTCATTACTGTACACACACATATTATATACTCATTACTGTACCCACACATATTATATACTCATACTGTACCCACACATATTATACACTCATTACTGTACCCACACATATTATATACTCATTACTGTACCCACACATATTATATACTCATTACTGTACCCACACATATTATATACTCATTACTGTACACACACATATTATATACTCATTACTGTACCCACACATATTATATACTCATTTACTGTACCCACACATATTATATACTCATACTGTACCCACACATATTATATACTCATACTGTACACACACATATTATATACTCATTACTGTACCCACACATATTATATACTCATACTGTACCCACACATATTATATACTCATTACTGTACCCACACATATTATATACTCATACTGTACCCACACATATTATATACTCATTACTGTACACACACATATTATATACTCATTACTGTACACACACATATTATATACTCATTACTGTACCCACACATATTATATACTCATACTGTACCCACACATATTATATACTCATTACTGTACCCACACATATTATATACTCATACTGTACCCACACATATTATATACTCATTACTGTACCCACACATATGATATACTCATTACTGTACCCACACATATTATATACTCATACTGTACACACACATATTATATACTCATACTGTACACACACATATTATATACTCATTACTGTACCCACACAAATTATATACTCATTACTGTACACACACATATTATATACTCATTACTGTACCCACACAAATTATATACTCATTACTGTACCCACACATATTATATACTCATTACTGTACCCACACATATTATATACTCATACTGTACCCACACATTATATACTCATACTGTACCCACACATATTATATACTCATTACTGTACCCACACATATTATATACTCATTTACTGTACCCACACATATTATATACTCATTACTGTACCCACACATATCATATACTCATACTGTACCCACACATATTATATACTCATACTGTACCCACACATATTATATACTCATTACTGTACCCACACATATTATATACTCATACTGTACACACACATATTATATACTCATTACTGTACCCACACATATTATATACTCATTACTGTACCCACACATATTATATACTCATTTACTGTACCCACACATATTATATACTCATTACTGTACCCACACATATACTCATTACTGTACCCACACATATACTCATTACTGTACCCACACATGTTATATACTCATTACTGTACCCACACATATTATATACTCATACTGTACACACACATATTATATACTCATTACTGTACACACACATATTATATACTCATACTGTACCCACACATATTATATACTCATTACTGTACACACACATATTATATACTCATTACTGTACCCACACATATTATATACTCATACTGTACCCACACATATTATACACTCATTACTGTACCCACACATATTATACACTCATTACTGTACCCACACATATTATATACTCATTACTGTACCCACACATATTATATACTCATACTGTACCCACACATATTATATACTCATTACTGTACACACACATATTATATACTCATTACTGTACCCACACATATTATATACTCATTACTGTACCCACACATATTATATACTCATTTACTGTACCCACACATATTATATACTCATACTGTACCCACACATATTATATACTCATACTGTACACACACATATTATATACTCATTACTGTACCCACACATATTATATACTCATACTGTACCCACACATATTATATACTCATTACTGTACCCACACATATTATATACTCATACTGTACCCACACATATTATATACTCATTACTGTACACACACATATTATATACTCATTACTGTACCCACACATTATATACTCATACTGTACCCACACATATTATATACTCATTACTGTACCCACACATATTATATACTCATTACTGTACCCACACATATTATATACTCATACTGTACCCACACATATTATATACTCATTACTGTACCCACACATATTATATACTCATACTGTACCCACACATATTATATACTCATTACTGTACCCACACATATTATATACTCATACTGTACCCACACATATTATATACTCATTACTGTACCCACACATATTATATACTCATACTGTACCCACACATATTATATACTCATACTGTACCCACACATATTACATACTCATTACTGTACCCACACATATTATATACTCATTACTGTACACACACATATTATATACTCATTACTGTACCCACACAAATTATATACTCATTACTGTACCCACACATATTATATACTCATACTGTACCCACACATATTATATACTCATTACTGTACCCACACATATTATATACTCATACTGTACCCACACATTATATACTCATACTGTACCCACACATATTATATACTCATTACTGTACCCACACATATTATATACTCATTACTGTACACACACATATTATATACTCATACTGTACACACACATATTATATACTCATTACTGTACCCACACAAATTATATACTCATTACTGTACACACACATATTATATACTCATTACTGTACCCACACAAATTATATACTCATTACTGTACCCACACATATTATATACTCATACTGTACCCACACATATTATATACTCATTACTGTACCCACACATATTATATACTCATACTGTACCCACACATTATATACTCATACTGTACCCACACATATTATATACTCATTACTGTACCCACACATATTATATACTCATTTACTGTACCCACACATATTATATACTCATTACTGTACCCACACATATCATATACTCATACTGTACCCACATATATTATATACTCATTACTGTACCCACACATATTATATACTCATACTGTACACACACATATTATATACTCATTACTGTACCCACACATATTATATACTCATACTGTACCCACACATATTATATACTCATTACTGTACCCACACATGATATATACTCATTACTGTACCCACACATATTATATACTCATTACTGTACCCACACATATTATATACTCATACTGTACACACACATATTATATACTCATTACTGTACCCACACATATTATATACTCATTTACTGTACCCACACATATTATATACTCATTACTGTACCCACACATATACTCATTACTGTACCCACACATATACTCATTACTGTACCCACACATGTTATATACTCATTACTGTACCCACACATATTATATACTCATACTGTACCCACACATATTATATACTCATACTGTACCCACACATATTATATACTCATTACTGTACACACACATATTATATACTCATTACTGTACACACACATATTATATACTCATACTGTACACACACATATTATATACTCATTACTGTACACACACATATTATATACTCATTACTGTACCCACACATATTATATACTCATACTGTACCCACACATATTATACACTCATTACTGTACCCACACATATTATACACTCATTACTGTACCCACACATATTATATACTCATTACTGTACCCACACATATTATATACTCATACTGTACCCACACATATTATATACTCATTACTGTACACACACATATTATATACTCATTACTGTACACACACATATTATATACTCATTTACTGTACCCACACATATTATATACTCATACTGTACCCACACATATTATATACTCATACTGTACACACACATATTATATACTCCATACTGTACACACACATATTATATACTCCATACTGTACACACACATATTATATACTCATTACTGTACCCACACATATTATATACTCATTACTGTACCCACACATATTATATACTCATTACTGTACCCACACATATTATATACTCATACTGTACCCACACATTATATACTCATACTGTACCCACACATATTATATACTCATTACTGTACCCACACATATTATATACTCATTTACTGTACCCACACATATTATATACTCATTACTGTACCCACACATATCATATACTCATACTGTACCCACACATATTATATACTCATTACTGTACCCACACATATTATATACTCATACTGTACACACACATATTATATACTCATTACTGTACACACACACATTATATACTCATACTGTACACACACACATTATATACTCATACTGTACACACACATATTATATACTCATTACTGTACCCACACATATTATATACTCATTACTGTACCCACACATATTATATACTCATACTGTACCCACACATATACTCATTACTGTACCCACACATATTATATACTCATTTACTGTACCCACACATATTATATACTCATTACTGTACACACACATATTATATACTCATACTGTACCCACACATATTATATACTCATTACTATACCCACACATATTATATACTCATTTACTGTACCCACACATATTATATACTCATTACTGTACCCACACATATTATATACTCATTTACTGTACCCACACAAATTATATACTCATTTACTGTACCCACACATATTATATACTCATTACTGTACCCACACATATTATATACTCATACTGTACCCACACATATTATATACTAATTACTGTACCCATACATATTATATACTCATACTGTACCCACACATATTATATACTCATACTGTACCCACACATATTATATACTCATTACTGTACCCACACATATTATATACTCATACTGTACCCACACATATTATATACTCATTACTGTACCCACACATATTATATACTCATTTACTGTACCCACACATATTATATACTCATTACTGTACACACACATATTATATACTCATACTGTACCAACACATATTATATACTCATTACTGTACCCACACATATTATATACTCATACTGTACCAACACATATTATATACTCATTACTGTACCCACACATATTATATACTCATTTACTGTACCCACACATATTATATACTCATTACTGTACCCACACATATTATATACTCATACTGTACCCACACATATTATATACTAATTACTGTACCCACACATATTATATACTCATTACTGTACCCACACATATTATATACTCATTACTGTACCCACACATATTATATACTCATTACTGTACCCACACATATTATATACCCATTTACTGTACCCACACATATTATATACCCATTTACTGTACCCACACATATTATATACTCATTTACTGATTACTGTACCCACACACATTATATACTCATTACTGTACCCACACCAGTGACGTGCAGTGAGGTCAGAGGCAGGTGAGGCACTGGCTAGGATATGCCTTCATTCTTTAGATATCCTTTGTTGAAGAAATAGCAATGTACATGGGTGAGCCAATCACATGAGGTATCTATTTTGCAGCCACCTATCAGCAGCTACTGAGCATATTTAGATATGATTTTCAACAAAGGATATCAAGAGAATGAAGGAAATTAGATATTAGATGTAAATTGGACAGAAGGGGTGGGAGAGACAGGGAGAGAGACATAGACAGAGAGACAGAGGGGGAGAGAGAGACAGAGGGGGAGAGAGAGACAAAGAGACAGAGGGGAGAGAGACAAAGAGAGACAGAGGGTAGAGAGACAGACAAAGAGACCATGGGGGAGAATGAGACACATAAGGATAGAGACAGAGGGGGTGGGAGAGACAGGGAGAGAGAGATGGATAGAGAGAGAGAGAGAGAGAAAGAGAGAGAGAAGAGAGAGAGAGACACAGAGGGGGAGAGAGAAAGAGAGACACAGAGGAGAGAGAGACAGAGGGGGGGGAGAAAGGGAGAGACAGAGGGGGAGGGAGAAAGGGAGAGACAGAGGGGGAGGGAGAGAGAGAGACAGAGGAGAGAGACAGAGGGGAGGGAGAGAGACAGAGGAGAGAGACAGAGGAGAGAGAGAGAGGAGAGAGAGAGAGAGACAGAGGGGGAGAGAGAGAGACAGAGGAGAGAGACAGAGGGGGGAGAGAGAGAGACAGAGGGGGAGAGAGAGAGGGGGAGGGATAGGGATAGAGAGACAGAGGGGAGAGAGAGAGACAGGGGGGGAGAGATAGAGAGAGAGATAGAGAGAGAGAGAAAGACAGAGGGGGAGAGATAGAGTGACAGGGGGAGAGAGAGATAGAGAGAGAGAGAAAGACAGAGGGGGAGAGATAGAGTGACAGGGGGAGAGAGAGACAGGGAGAGAGAGAAAGAGACAGGGAGAGAGAGAGAGAGGGGAGAGAGAGAGGGGAGAGAGAGAGAGACAGGGGGGGAGAGAGAGAGAGACAGAGGGGAGAGAGGGGGAGAGGGAGAGAGACACAGAGGGGAGAGAGAAGAGAGAGACAGAGGGGAGAGAGAGACAGAGGGGGAGAGAGAGAAAAAGAGACACAGAGGGGAGAGAGAGAGACAGACAGAGGGGAGAGAGAGAGAGAGAGAGAGAGAGAGGGGGAGGGAGAAAGGGAGAGGAGGAGGGGGAGGGAGAAAGGGAGAGACAGGGGGAGGGAGAAAGAGAGAGACAGGGGGAGGGAGAAAGAGAGAGACAGAGGGGAGAGAGAGAGACAGAGGGGAGAGAAAGAGAGACAGATAGGAGAAAGAGACAGAGGGGGATGGAGAAAGGGAGAGACAGAAGGGAGAGAGACAGAGGGGGGAGAGAGAGAGAGAGAGAGAGAGAGATGGGGGAGAGAGATGGGGGCTGCTCATTAAAATATATTTCTTATTTTAATATATTTATTGATAGTAAAAGTTAGACTACTGAGTCAGTAGTGTAACTTTTACTATTAATAAATATATTAAAATAAGAAATATATTTTAATGAACAGCCATTTTGTGATTTTGTGCTTATTTGCTTAATAAATGTAACTTACAACACTGACCAGGTCATACACAAAATACATTTATTAAGCAAATAAGCACAGCACTAAATCACAAGATGGCTGCTCATTAAAATATATTTATTAAGCTGCCAAAGTTGGGAAGTGAAACAACATAGATATAGATCAATGACGTGCACTCATTGGAGGCAGGTGAGGCAGTGCCGCACCTGCCATTTGGGCCAAAATAAAAACAAATAGAGAGTTTTATTAAAAAAAAAAAAAAAGTAAAAATGTTTTTTTTTTTTGACATGTCAAACTAATATTGCGCAATAGAGAGGCACTGGGTTCTGGTGTTTCTCTATTGCGCAATATTTGTAGTATGTTTTTATATCTAGCTGCTCTGCAGCATCACCCGGTGGTGATTTGCAGGAGCAGCGCGGCAGAGAAAATTACTATATGAGGCATCTCTCATGAGGCCTCGACTGTTCCCTGGGAGACCGGCTCATCCAATCAACACCGGTGTTGATTGACTCCCTGGCCCTGCTTAGCCTTACAAGTAGTGCACTACTGAGACTGAGTTTCTGTGCATGCGCAAGGAAAGAGCAGTGCGGCGGCGGCGGCGGGAACAACAGCCAGTCACAGTGTCACTCATTCCTGCTTGACACCTCTGAGCCAAGTAGCGACTAGTGGAGGAGGAGGCTGCCCGATCTCTACAGAGTCTGAGTGAGACTTGCACAGACACCGCATATCGCAGCTGCTGCCCCTGCCTGACCGCGAGGACCTGTCGGGTCGGCTCAGCTCAGCCTGTCACCGCACTCACCTGAAGGAAGGAGCCGAAGTGCACACAGTCCGGGTCACACTGTCACACTCACACAAGTAAGTCATCAAGAATGACAGCCATGCCGTGTGTGATAGTGTGATGATCAGTAGTACAGCCTGTAATTATGTATATTTTTTATTGTGAGGCTTGGGGTTAACGTTGTATAACTTGTAAGTTGTACAGAGTACTGTAAGTTAAAAATATACTGGACCGGGTAGTGGTGGGTGTCTGCCCCCCCTCTGCTTAAATTTGAAGTGCCTGTGTGTGTTTTCAACTAGGAACACTTGTGTTGTGACGCAGTCTGATCCTCTTATTTGCTTAGTTAGTAAATGTATTTTGTGTATGACCCGGTCAGTGTTGTAAGTACTTACTTACAACACTGACCAGGTCATACACAAAATAGTACAGCCTGTACTACAATTATTGTAATATCATGACATGTATATTTTTTATTGTGAGGCTTGGGGTTGTATGACTAACGCTAACGTGTATAACTTGTTGTAAGTTAATAGTCTGGACCGGGTAGTGGTGGGTGCCTGCCCCCCCCCCCCTGCTTAAATTTGAAGTGCCTGTGTGTGTTTTGAACTAGGAACTTGTGTTGTGACGCAGTCTGATCCTCTTATTTGCTTAATTAGTAAATGTATTTTGTGTATGACCAGGTCATACACAAAATACATTTATTAAGCAAAACTTTCAAGTTGCTGGCTATGCTATCTATATCAGTGACGTGCAGTGAGGTCAGAGGCAGGTGAGGCACTGGCTAGGATATGCCTTCATTCTTTAGATATCCTTTGTTGAAGAAATAGCAATGTACATGGGTGAGCCAATCACATGAGGTATCTATTGTGCAGCCACCTATCAGCAGCTACTGAGCATATTTAGATATGATTTTCAACAAAGGATATCAAGAGAATGAAGGAAATTAGATATTAGATGTAAATTGGACAGAAGGGGTGGGAGAGACAGGGAGAGAGACATAGACAGAGGGGGAGAGAGAGACAGAGAGACAGAGGGGGAGAGAGAGACAGAGGGGGAGAGAGAGACAAAGAGACAGAGGGGAGAGAGACAAAGAGAGACAGAGGGTAGAGAGACAGACAAAGAGACCATGAATGAGACACATAAGGATAGAGACAGAGGGGGTGGGAGAGACAGGGAGAGAGAGATGGATAGAGAGAGAGAGAGAGAGAGAGAGAGAGAGAGAGAGAGAGAGAGAGAGAGAGAGAGAGAGAAAAAGAGAGAGAGAAGAGAGAGAGACACAGAGGGGGAGAGAGAAAGAGAGACACAGAGGAGAGAGAGATAGAGGGGGGGGAGAAAGGGAGAGACAGAGGGGGAGGGAGAAAGGGAGAGACAGAGGGAGAGAGAGAGACAGAGGAGAGAGACAGAGGAGAGAGACAGAGGAGAGAGACAGAGGAGAGAGACAGAGGAGAGAGACAGAGGGACAGAGGGGGGAGAGAGAGAGACAGAGAGGAGAGAGAGGGGGAGAGAGAGAGGGGGAGGGATAGGGATAGAGAGACAGAGGGGAGAGAGAGAGACAGGGGGGAGAGATAGAGAGAGAGAGAGAGAGACAGGGGGAGAGAGAGACAGGGAGAGAGAGAGAGAGACTTTCAAGTTGCTGGCTATGCTATCTATATCAGTGACGTGCAGTGAGGTCAGAGGCAGGTGAGGCACTGGCTAGGATATGCCTTCATTCTTTAGATATCCTTTGTTGAAGAAATAGCAATGTACATGGGTGAGACAATCACATGAGGTATCTATTGTGCAGCCACCTATCAGCAGCTACTGAGCATATTTAGATATGATTTTCAACAAAGGATATCAAGAGAATGAAGGAAATTAGATATTAGATGTAAATTGGACAGAAGGGGTGGGAGAGACAGGGAGAGAGACATAGACAGAGGGGGAGAGAGAGACAGAGGGGGAGAGAGAGACAAAGAGACAGAGGGGAGAGAGACAAAGAGAGACAGAGGGTAGAGAGACAGACAAAGAGACCATGAATGAGACACATAAGGATAGAGACAGAGGGGGTGGGAGAGACAGGGAGAGAGAGATGGCTAGAGAGAGAGAGAGAGAGAGAGAGAGAGAGAGAGAGAGAGAGAGAGAGAAAAAGAGAGAGAGAGAAGAGAGAGAGACACAGAGGGGGAGAGAGAAAGAGAGACACAGAGGAGAGAGAGACAGAGGGGGGGGAGAAAGGGAGAGACAGAGGGGGAGGGAGAAAGGGAGAGACAGAGGGGGAGGGAGAGAGACAGAGGAGAGAGAGACAGAGGGGGGAGAGAGAGAGACAGAGGAGAGAGACAGAGAGGAGAGAGAGGGGGAGAGAGAGAGGGGGAGGGATAGGGATAGAGAGACAGAGGGGAGAGAGAGAGACAGGGGGGGAGAGATAGAGAGAGAGAGAGAGAGAGAGAGAGAAAGACAGAGGGGGAGAGATAGAGAGACAGGGGGAGAGAGAGACAGGGAGAGAGAGAGAGAGAGACAGGGGGAGAGAGAGAGAGAGAGAGAGAGAGAGAGAGAGAGAGAGAGAGAGAGAGAGAGAGGAGAGAGAGAGAGAGAGACGGGGGAGAGAGAGAGAGACGGGGGGAGAGAGAGAGAGACAGAGGGGAGAGAGAGACAGAGGGGGAGAGAGAGAAAAAGAGACACAGAGGGGAGAGAGAGAGAGAGAGAGAGGGGGGGGGAGGGAGAAAGGGAGAGGAGGAGGAGGGGGAGGGAGAAAGGGAGAGACGGGGGAGGGAGAAAGAGAGAGACAGAGGGGAGAGAGAGAGACAGAGGGGAGAGAGAGAGACAGAGGGGAGAGAAAGAGAGACAGATGGGAGAAAGAGACAGAGGGGGATGGAGAAAGGGAGAGACAGAAGGGAGAGAGAGAGAGAGAGAGAGATGGGGGAGAGAGATGGGGGCTGCTCATTAAAATATATTTCTTATTTTAATATATTTATTGATAGTAAAGTTACACTACTGAGTCAGTAGTGTAACTTTTACTATTAATAAATATATTAAAATAAGAAATATATTTTAATGAACAGCCATTTTGTGATTTTGTGCTTATTTGCTTAATAAATGTAAGTTACAACACTGACCAGGTCATACACAAAATACATTTATTAAGCAAATAAGCACAGCACTAAATCACAAGATGGCTGCTCATTAAAATATATTTATTAAGCTGCCAAAGTTGGGAAGTGAAACAACATAGATATAGATAGCATAGCCAGCAACTTGAAAGTTTTGCTTAATAAATGTATTTTGTGTATGACCTGGTCATACACAAAATACATTTACTAATTAAGCAAATAAGAGGATCAGACTGCGTCACAACACAAGTTCCTAGTTCAAAACACACACAGGCACTTCAAATTTAAGCAAAGGGGGGGGGGGGGCAGGCACCCACCACTACCCGGTCCAGACTATTAACTTACAACAAGTTATAAACGTTAGCGTTAGTCATACAACCCCAAGCCTCACAATAAAAAATCTACATGTCATGATATTACAATAATTGTAGTACAGGCTGTACTATTTTGTGTATGACCTGGTCAGTGTTGTAAGTAAGTACTTACAACACTGACCGGGTCATACACAAAATACATTTACTAACTAAGCAAATAAGAGGATCAGACTGCGTCACAACACAAGTGTTCCTAGTTGAAAACACACACAGGCACTTCAAATTTAAGCAGAGGGGGGGCAGGCACCCACCACTACCCGGTCCAGTATATTTTTAACTTACAGTACTCTGTACAACTTACAAGTTATACAACGTTAACCCCAAGCCTCACAATAAAAAATATACATAATTACAGGCTGTACTACTGATCATCACACTATCAAACACGGCATGGCTGTCATTCTTGATGACTTACTTGTGTGAGTGTGACAGTGTGACCCGGACTGTGTGCACTTCGGCTCCTTCCTTCAGGTGAGTGCGGTGACAGGCTGAGCTGAGCCGACAGGTCCTCACGGTCAGGCAGGGGCAGCAGCTGCGATATGCGGTGTCTGTGCGAGTCTCACTCAGACTCTGTAGAGATCGGGCAGCCTCCTCCTCCACTAGTCGCTACTTGGCTCAGAGGTGTCAAGCAGGAATGAGTGACACTGTGACTGGCTGTTGTTCCCACCGCCGCCGCGCTGCTCTTTCCTTGCGCATGCGCAGAAACTCAGTCTCAGTAGTGCACTACTTGTAAGGCTAAGCAGGGCCAGGGAGTCAATCAACACCGGTGTTGATTGGATGAGCCGGTCTCCCAGGGAACAGTCGAGGCCTCATGAGAGATGCCTCATATAGTAATTTTCTCTGCCGCGCTGCTCCTGCAAATCACCACCGGGTGATGCTGCAGAGCAGCTAGATATAAAAACATACTACAAATATTGTGCAATAGAGAAACACCAGAACCCAGTGCCTCTCTATTGCGTAATATTAGTTTGACATGTCAAAAAAAAAAAAAAATTTTACTTTTTTTTTTTTTTTTAATAAAACTCTCTATTTGTTTTTATTTTGGCCCAAATGGCAGGTGCGGCACTGCCTCACCTGCCTCCAATGAGTGCACGTCACTGATTTTAATTACTTTCTAGTCTTCTTAAAAAGTTTGTAATTGTTATAAATGTTGTTCTTTTAGTGCATGTTATTCATCTGCTTGTGCCAGGCAATGGGATACTAAGTGCTGTTAAACTCTTTGTGTTAGTAAAGGGTTAATACACACTGTACAGCTCTCTGTGCTAGTGAAGGGTTAATACACACTGTGCTGCTCTCTGTGCTAGTGAATGGGTTAATACACACTGTGCTGCTCTCTGTGCTAGTGAAGGGTTAATACACACTGTGCAGCTCTCTGTGCTAGTGTGCTAGTGAAGGGTTAATACACACTGTGTAGCTCTCTGTGCTAGTGAAGGGTTAATACACACTGTGCTGCTCTCTGTGCTAGTGAAGGGTTTATACAGACTGTGCAGCTCTCTGTGCTAGTGAAGGGTTAATACACACTGTGCTGCTCTCTGTGCTAGTGAAGGGTTAATACACACTGTGCTGCTCTCTGTGCTAGTGAAGGGTTAATACACACTGTGCAGCTTTCTGTGCTAGTGAAGGGTTAATACACACTGTGCAGCTTTCTGTGCTAGTGAAGGGTTAATACACACTGTGCGGCTTTCTGTACTAGTGAAGGGTTAATACACACTGTGCGGCTTTCTGTACTAGTGAAGGGTTAATACACACTGTGCAGCTTTCTGTACTAGTGAAGGGTTAATACAAACTGTGCTGCTCTCTATGCTAGTGAAGGGTTAATACACACTGTGCTGTTCTCTGTGCTAGTGAAGGGTTAATACACACTGTGCTGCTCTCTGTGCTAGTGAAGGGTTAATACACACTGTGCAGCTTTCTGTACTAGTGAAGGGTTAATACAAACTGTGCTGCTCTCTATGCTAGTGAAGGGTTAATACACACTGTGCTGTTCTCTGTGCTAGTGAAGGGTTAAAACACACGGTGCTGCTTTTTGTGCTAGTGAAGGGTTAATACACACTGTGCAGCTCTCTGTGTGCTAGTGAAGGGTTAATACACACTGTGCAGCTCTCTGTGTGCTAGTGAAGGGTTAATACACACTGTGCAGCTCTCTGTGCTAGTGAAGGGTTAATATACAATGTACTGCTCTCTGTGCTAGTGAAGGGTTAATACACACCGTGCTGCTCTCTGTGCTAGTGAAGGGTTAATACACACCGTGCTGCTCTCTGTGCTAGTGAAGGGTTAATACACACTGTGCTGCTCTCTGTGCTAGTGAAGAGTTAATACACACCGTGCTGCTCTCTGTGCTAGTGAAGAGTTAATACACACCGTGCTGCTCTCTGTGCTAGTGAAGGGTTAATATACAATGTACTGCTCTCTGTGCTAGTGAAGGTCTAACACACACACTGTGCTGCTCTCTGTGCTAGTGAAGGGTTAATACACACCGTGCTGCTCTCTGTGCTAGTGAAGGGCTAATATACACTGTGCTGCTCTCTGTGCTAGTGAAGGGTTAATACAGACGGTGCTGCTCTCTGTGCTAGTGAAGGGTTAATACCCACAGTGCTGTTCTCTGTGCTTGTGAAGGGTTAATATACACTGTGCTGTACTCTGTGTTAGTGAATGGTTAATACACACTGTGCAGCTTTCTGTGCTAGTGAAGGGTTAATATACACTGTGCTGTTCTTTGTGCCAGTGAGAGGTTAATACCCACAGGGCTGTTCTCTGTGCTAGTGAAGGGTTAATATACATTGTGCTGCTCTCTTTGCTAGTGAAGGGTTAATACACACTGCAGCTCTCTGTGCTAGTGAAGGGTTAATGCACACTGTGCTGCTCTATGTGCTAGTGAAGGGTTAATACATACTGTGCTGCTCTCTTTGCTAGTGAAGGGTTAATATACACTGTGCTGCTCTCTTTGCTAGTGAAGGGTTAATACACACTGTGCTGCTCTCTGTGCTAGTGAAGGGTTAATACACACTGTACAGCTCTCTGTGCTAGTGAATGGTCAATACACACTGTGCTGCTCTCTGTGCTAGTGAAGGGTTAATATACACTGTGCTGTTCTTTGTGCTAGTGAGAGGTTAATACCCGCAGGGCTGTTCTCTGTGCTAGTGAAGGGTTAATATACACTGTGCTGCTCTCTTTGCTAGTGAAGGGTTAATACACACTATGCAGTTCTCTGTGCTAGTGAAGGGTTAATATACACTGTGCTGTTCTCTGTGCTAGTGAGAGGTTAATACCCACAGTGCTGTTCTCTGTGCTAGTGAAGGGTTAATATACACTGTGCTGCTCTCTTTGCTAGTGAAGGGTTAATACACACTATGCAGCTCTCTGTGCTAGTGAAGGGTTAATATACACTGTGCTGTTCTCTGTGCTAGTGAGAGGTTAATACCCACAGTACTGTTCTCTGTGCTAGTGAAGGGTTAATACCCACTGTTCTGTTCTCTGTGCTAGTGAAGGGTTAATACCCACTGTTCTGTTCTCTGTGCTAGTGAAGGGTTAATACCCACTGTTCTGTTCTCTGTGCTAGTGAAGGGTTAATACCCACTGTTCTGTTCTCTGTGCTAGTGAAGGGTTAATACCCACAGTTCTGTTCTCTGTGCTAGTGAAGGGTTAATATTCACTGTGATGCTCTTTTTGCTAGTGAAGGGTTAATACACACTGTGATGCTCTATGTGCTAGTGAAGGGTTAATACATACTGTGCTGTACTCTGTGTTAGTGAATGGTTAATACACACTGTGCAGCTTTCTGTGCTAGTGAAGGGTTCATATACACTGTGCTGTTCTTTGTGCTTGTGAGAGGTTAATACCCACAGTGCTGTTCTCTTTGCTAGTGAAGGGTTAATACACACTGTGCTGATCTCTGTGCTAGTGAAGGGTTAATACACACTATGCAGCTCTCTGTGCTAGTGAAGGGTTAATACACTCTGTGCTGCTCTCTGTGCTAGTGAATTGTTAATACACACTGTTCTGTTCTCTGTGCTAGTGAAGGGTTAATACCCACAGTGCTGTTCTCTGTGCTAGTGAAGGGTTAATACATACTGTGCTGTACTCTGTGTTAGTGAATGGTTAATACACACTGTGCAGCTTTCTGTGCTAGTGAAGGGTTAATATACACTGTGCTGTTCTCTGTGCTAGTGAAGGGTTAATACACACTGTGCTGTTCTCTGTGCTAGTGAAGATTTAATATACACTGTGCTGCTCTCTTTGCTAGTGAAGGGTTAATACACACTATGCAGCTCTCTGTGCTAGTGAAGGGTTAATACACTCTGTGCTGCTCTCTGTGCTAGTGAAGGGTTAATGCACACTGTGCAGTTCTCTGTGCTAGTGAAGGGTTAATACACACTATGCTGTTCTCTGTGCTAGTGAAGGGTTAAAACACATTGTGCTGCTCTCTGTGCTAGTGAAGGGTTAATACAGACGGTGCTGCTCTCTGTGCTAGTGAAGGGTTAATACACACGGTGCTGCTCTCTGTGCTAGTGAAGGGTTAATATACACTGTGCTGTTCTCTGTGCTAGTGAAGGGTTAATACACACTGTGCTGCTCTCTGTGCTAGTGAAGGGTTAATACATACTGTGCTGCTCTCTGTGCTAGTGAATGGTTAATACACACTGCTGCTCTAGGTGCTAGTGAAGGGTTAATACACACTGTGCAGCTTTCTGTGCTAGTGAAGGGTTAATATACACTGTGCTGTTCTTTGTGCTTGTGAGAGGTTAATACCCACAGTGCTGTTCTCTGTGCTAGTGAAGGTTTAATATACACTGTGCTGCTCTCTTTGCTAGTGAAGGGTTAATACACACTGTGCAGCTCTCTGTGCTAGTGAAGGGTTAATACACACTGCTGCTCTAGGTGCTAGTGAAGGGTTAATACACACTGTGCAGCTTTCTGTGCTAGTGAGAGGTTAATACCCACAGTGCTGTTCCCTGTGCTAGTGATGGGTTAAAATACACTGTGCTGCTCTCTTTGCTAGTGAAGGGTTAATACACACTATGCAGCTCTCTGTGCTAGTGAATGGTTAATACACTCTGTGCTGCTCTCTGTGCTAGTGAATGGTTAATACACACTGTTCTGTTCTCTGTGCTAGTGAAGGGTTAATACACACTGTGCTGCTCTCTGTGCTAGTGAAGGGTTAATACACACTGTGCTGCTCTCTGTGCTAGTGAAGGGTTAATATACACTGTGCTGTTCTTTGTGCTTGTGAGAGGTTAATACCCACAGTGCTGTTCTCTGTGCTAGTGAAGGGTTAATATACACTGTGCTGCTCTCTTTGCTAGTGAAGGGTTAATACACACTGTGCTGCTCTCTATGCTAGTGAAGGGTTAATACACACTGTGCTGCTCTCTGTGCTAGTGAAGGGTTAATATACACTGTGCTGCTCTCTGTGCTAGTGAAGGGTTAATATACACTGTGCAGCTATCTGTGCTAGTGAAGGGTTAATACACACTGTGCAGCTTTCTGTGCTAGTGAAGGGTTAATATACACTGTGCTGTTCTCTGTGCTAGTGAAGGGTTAATACACACTGTGCTGCTCTCTGTGCTAGTGAAGGGTTAATACATACTGTGCTGCTCTCTGTGCTAGTGAATGGTTAATACACACTGCTGCTCTAGGTGCTAGTGAAGGGTTAATACACACTGTGCAGCTTTCTGTGCTAGTGAAGGGTTAATATACACTGTGCTGTTCTTTGTGCTTGTGAGAGGTTAATACCCACAGTGCTGTTCTCTGTGCTAGTGAAGGTTTAATATACACTGTGCTGCTCTCTTTGCTAGTGAAGGGTTAATACACACTGTGCAGCTCTCTGTGCTAGTGAAGGGTTAATACACACTGCTGCTCTAGGTGCTAGTGAAGGGTTAATACACACTGTGCAGCTTTCTGTGCTAGTGAGAGGTTAATACCCACAGTGCTGTTCCCTGTGCTAGTGATGGGTTAAAATACACTGTGCTGCTCTCTTTGCTAGTGAAGGGTTAATACACACTATGCAGCTCTCTGTGCTAGTGAAGGGTTAATACACTCTGTGCTGCTCTCTGTGCTAGTGAATGGTTAATACACACTGTTCTGTTCTCTGTGCTAGTGAAGGGTTAATACACACTGTGCTGCTCTCTGTGCTAGTGAAGGGTTAATACACACTGTGCTGCTCTCTGTGCTAGTGAAGGGTTAATATACACTGTGCTGTTCTTTGTGCTTGTGAGAGGTTAATACCCACAGTGCTGTTCTCTGTGCTAGTGAAGGGTTAATATACACTGTGCTGCTCTCTTTGCTAGTGAAGGGTTAATACACACTGTGCTGCTCTCTATGCTAGTGAAGGGTTAATACACACTGTGCTGCTCTCTGTGCTAGTGAAGGGTTAATATACACTGTGCAGCTATCTGTGCTAGTGAAGGGTTAATACACACTGTGCAGCTTTCTGTGCTAGTGAAGGGTTAATATACACTGTGTTGCTCTCTGTGCTAGTGAAGGGTTAATATACACTGTGCTGCTCTCTGTGCTAGTGATGGGTTAAAATACACTGTGCTGCTCTCTTTGCTAGTGAAGGGTTAATATACACTGTGATGCTCTCTGTGTTAGTGATGGGTTAAAATACACTGTGCTGCTCTCTTTGCTAGTGAAGGGTTAATACACACTGTGCTGCTCTCTGTGCTAGTGAAGGGTTAATATACATTGTGCTGCTCTCTTTGCTAGTGAAGGGTTAAAACACTCTGTGCTGTTTTCTGTGCTAGTGGATCGGCTATCGATGGCCGTTATCGTTGGTGGGTGGGAGCTCATCCAGGGAGGCGGGTGGGCAGTCATTGGTGGAGGAGGGGGGAGGGATCTAGTGCGGGTGCGTGCACGGGCGTGCACGTGAGGTCTATGAAAACGGCATCAATATGCTGTAGATCTGGAGGGTGGGAGAGAGGACTGGGGAGGGTGGGATTTTAAAATCAAGGCATCTGGGAGAGGGTGGGGGGTTGGATGTTGAGGGGGGGGGGCAGCTACACTACAGAAATAAATAAAATATTTAATAAAATAAAAAAAATAAAAAACATTATTATTTTTCAAACTGGGTACTGGCAGACAGCTGCCAGTACCCAATATGGTGCACAATAAAGGCAGAGGGGGGGGATCAGGGAGGTTGGGGGCTAAGGGGGGTCCTACGCAGCAGAATTATTATTTTTTTAAAAAAAAAAAAAACTAAAACCCCCCAAAAAACTTATTTTAGTACTGGCAGACTTTCTGCCAGTACTTAAGATGGCGGGGACAATTGTGGGGTGGGGGAGGGAAGGGAGCTGTTTGGGAGGGATCAGGGGGTGGGATGTGTCAGGTGGGAGGCTGATCTCTACACTAAAGCTAAAATTAACCCTGCAAGCTCCCTACAAACTACCTAATTAACTCCTTCACTGCTAGACATAATATACGTGTGATGCGCAGCAGCATTTAGCAACCTTCTAACTACCAAAAAGCAACGCCAAAGCCATATATGTCTGCTATTTCTGAACAAAGGGGATCCCAGAGAAGCATTTACAACCATTTGTGCCATAATTGCACAAGCTGTTTGTAAATAATTTCAGTGAGAAACCTAAAATTGTGAAATATTTAAAGTTTTTTTTTTTGTTTTTTTTTTATTTGATCGCATTTGGCGGTGAAATGGTGGCATGAAATATACCAAAATGGGCCTAGATCAATACTTTGGGATGTCTTCTAAAAATTTATATACACATGTCAATGGATATTCAGGGATTCCTGACAGATATCAGTGTCCCAATGTAACTAGCGCTAATTTTGAAAAAAAGTGGTTTGGAAATAGTAAAGTGCTACTTTTATTTAGTGCCCTATAACTTACAAAAAAAGCAAAGAACATGTAAACATTGGGTATTTCTAAACTCAGGACAAAATTTATAAACTATTTAGCATGGGTGTTTTTTGGTGGTTGTAGATGTGCAACAGATTTTGGGGGTCAAAGTTTGAAAAAATTGTTTTTTTTCCATTTTTTCCTCATATTTTATAATTTTTTTTATAGTAAAATATAAGATATGATGAAAATAATAGTATCTTTAGAAAGTCCATTTAATGGCGAGAAAAACGGTATATAATATGTGTGGGTACAGTAAATGAGTAAGAGGAAAATTACAGCTAAACACAAACACTGCAGAAATGTAAAAATAGCCTTGGTCCCAAACGGACAGAAAATGGAAAAGAGCTCTGGTCACTAAGGGGTTAAGGATTGGGCATTTCTGACTTAACCCCTTAACGACCGAGGACGTGCAGGGTACGTCCTCAAAAAAAAGGCAGTTAACGCCTGAGGACGTACCCTGCACGTCCTCGGTGTGGAAAGCAGCTGGAAGCGATCCTGCTCGCTTCCAGCTGCTTTCCGGTTATTGCAGTGATGCCTCGATACGGAGGCATCCTGCAATAACATTTTTAAGCCATCCGGTGCAGAGAGAGCCACTCTGTGGCCCTCTCTGCACCGGAGATCGGTGGCTTACTTAGTTGGTGGGTGGGAGCCGGACCGGGAGGCGGGTGGCGGCCATCGATGGCCCTCGTGATGTGGAGGGGGGCGGGATCGTGGGCGGGGATGCGAGGGGGCGCGCACTGACGCGCGCACATGCACGGGAGGGTGGGGGCGGGCGCGTGCACGGGGAGGGAGCGGGTGGGAACCGCTACACACAGAAAATTTTTTGTAGTAAAATGAAAACAAACACGAAAATTAAATAAACAAATTAGATAAAAAATACAATCAGTTAGGTGGTGGGGGTTGGTCTGTGGGGAGGGGGAAGCTACACTACAGAAAAAACGGGCAAAATAATAAAAACCCCCATATTTTTTTGCAAACTGGGTACTGGCAGACAGCTGCCAGTACCCAAGATGGCCCCAATTAAGGCAGAGGGGAGGCTTTGAGAGCGGTTTTGGGGGGGATCAAGGAGGTTGGGGGCTAAGGGGGGGATCCTACACAGTAGCATATGTAAATATGCTAAAAAAATGTTTTATTATTTTTAAAAACCCTTTTATTTTAGTACTGGCAGACTTTCTGCTAGTACTTAAGATGGCGGGGACAATTGTGGGGTGGGGGAGGGAAGGGAGCTGTTTGGGAGGGATCAGGGGGTGGGATGTGTCAGGTGGGAGGCTGATCTCTACACTAAAGCTAAAATTAACCCTGCAAGCTCCCTACAAACTCCCTAATTAACCCCTTCACTGCTAGCCATAATACACGTGTGAGGCGCAGCAGCATTTAGCGGCCTTCTAATTACCAGAAAGCAACGCCAAAGTCATATATGTCTGCTATTTCTGAACAAAGGGGATCCCAGAGAAGCTTTTACAACCATTTATGCCATAATTGCACACGCTGTTTGTAAATGATTTCAGTGAGAAACCTAAAATTGTGAAAAATTTAACGTTTTTTTTAATTTGATCGCATTTGGCGGTGAAATGGTGGCATGAAATATACCAAAATGGGCCTAGATCAATACTTGGGGTCGTCTACTACACTACACTAAAGCTAAAATTAACCCTACAAGCTCCCTAAAAGCTCCCTAATTAACCCCTTAACTGCTGGGCATAATACACGTGTGGTGCGCAGTGGCATTTAGCGGCCTTCTAATTACCAAAAAGCAACGCCAAAGCCATATATGCCTGCTATTTCTGAACAAAGGGGATCCCAGAGAAGAATTTACAACCATTTATGCCATAATTGCACAAGCTGTTTGTAAATAATTTCAGTGAGAAACCGAAAGTTTGTGAAAAAATTTGTGTAAAAGTGAACAATTTTTTGTATTTGATCGCATTTGGCGGTGAAATGGTGGTATGAAATATACCAAAATTGGCCTAGATCAATACTTTGGGATGTCTACTAAAAAAAAATATATACATGTCAATGGCTATTCAGGGATTCCTGACAGATATCAGTGTTCCAATGTAACTAGCGCTAATTTTGAAAAAAATTGGTTTGGAAATAGCAAAGTGCTACTTGTATTTATTGCCCTATAACTTGCAAAAAAAGCAAAGAACATGTAAACATTGGGTATTTCTAAACTCAGGACAAAATTTAGAAACTATTTAGCATGGGTGTTTTTTGCTGGTTGTAGATATGTAACAGATTTTGGGGGTCAAAGTTAGAAAAAGTGTGTTTTTTTCCATTTTTCCTCATATTTTATATTTTTTTTTATAGTAAATTATAAGATATGATGAAAAAAATGGTATCTTTAGAAAGTCCATTTAATGGCAAGAAAAACGGTATATAATATGTGTGGGTACAGTAAATGAGCAAGAGGAAAATTACAGCTAAACACAAACACTGCAAAAATGTAAAAATAGCCTTGGTCCCAAACGGACAGAAAATGGAAAAGTGCTGTGGTCATTAAGGGGTTAAAGGGTCATGAAACCCAAAAAAATTTCAGTCATGATTCAGATAGATAATACAATTTTAAACAACTTTCCAATTTACTTCTAGTATTTAATTTGCTTCCTTCTCTTGTTATCCTTTGCTGAAAGCTTTATCTAGGAAAGCTCAGGAGCAGCAGAGAGCCTAGGTTCTAGCTGTTGATTGGTAGCTGCATATATATATATATTGCTTGTGATTGGCTTACCCATAAGTTCAGTTAGAAACCATTAGTGCATTGCTGCTAATTCAACAAATGAAACAAATGAGATAATAGAAGTAAATTAGAAAGTTGTTTAAAATTGTATTCTCTATCTGAATCATGAAAGAAAAAATTTGGGTTTCATGTCCCTTTAAGGGCAATTTATAAATGTCTGTCTGACATGATACGCTGTAGCTTATCAGGTCTTACAGACATCGCTGAATGCTGACGGCATTTAACATTGCACAAGCAGTTCACCAGAACTACTTATGCAATGCCGCCCCCTGCAGATTCATGGCCAATGAGCCACTAGCAGGGGGTATCAATCAGCCCGATCGTATAGGATCGTCTTTAGACCGCTGCTTCATAACTGCTGTTCTCAGCCAGCCTGAAGGCTCGTGCGGAATGGAGCTTGATTATTCGGCCCCTAAAACTTCCCCAAAAGACCAGAGCATTTTTGCCATTTAAACAGAAATAGAGCCTTGTGTTTCTTTCATGTAATTAGCAAGAGTCCATGAGCTAGTGACGTATGGGATATACATTCCTACCAGGAGGGGCAAAGTTTCCCAAACCTCAAAATGCCTATAAATACACCCCTCACCACACCCACAAATCAGTTTTACAAACTTTGCCTCCTATGGAGGTCGTGAAGTAAGTTTGTGCTAGATTCTACGTTGATATGCGCTCCGCAGCAGGTTGGGGCCCGGTTTTCCTCTCAGCGTGCAGTGAATGTCAGAGGGATGTAAGGAGAGTATTGCCTATTTGAATTCAATGATCTCCTTCTACGGGGTCTATTTCATAGGTTCTCTGTTATCGGTCGTAGAGATTCATCTCTTACCTCCCTTTTCAGATCGACGATATACTCTTATGTACCATTACCTCTACTGATTCTCGTTTCAGTACTGGTTTGGCTTTCTACTACGTGTAGATGAGTGTCTGTCAAGAGTATGTCAAGGGAACTGAAATTTAAAGAGCTTGAATAAGAATGTAACATCAGGTGCTTTAGAACCACAACTGCTAGGATATGACACTATTAAATAGGGTGTATTGTATTAGTGAATAGTATGGGATACACATGGTGATCCTGCGCAACAATGTATTACTCAGTAATCACACAATACAATTTAATATACAGGTGCAGTTTCCCACATATCCCCTATGGCTGCCACATGTGTCAGGGTTGACACTGTGGAAGGAAAAAATAAAGCAGCAGGGGTAGTTGAAAACAATCCTGATATAAGAGTTGTATGCAGTTTAAAGTTTATAATATTCAGACTCTTGCAAGAGAAAACAAAATATGGCTGCCACACACTGAGAAAAACTTATGGAAGTGAGAGGATCAGAACAAATACAAATAATATTGGCACTCATATAAGTTTAGATTTCTTTTTAGGAGAGTAAGGCAAAGATACAATGTTCTGCGGTAGCTCAGAGGATCAAACTAGAGCAGTGCTTACCAAGCAGGAGCGCGAAGCAAAACTCGCCACAAGCTGAGGAAGTGAGCAGAGAATAGGAGCTGCTGCTATCAGCGGTAATGTGAAGCTGGCGGATGACGTCACCGCGTTCCCGTAGAACACTGCTGTGAGCTGACAGGCAAGGAGAGCGGTAGCTGGAACCGGAGTGCGGCAGAGAGATAAAGCAGAGTCCTCTCAACTTTAAATATAGAACACAGGAAAAACGATAAGTTGCCTTAAAATAATACAAGACAACAGAGATAGGAGTTTCAATGTTAAGTTTCTCAGGAGTTCAGAGGTTTGTGAACAGCGTTCACAGGATGGCATAGGTTCACAGAGGATCTAGGAAAGATTACTGCAATACTAAGCAATGAGATATCATGAGGAGGAGCCTTAAATAGGGAAAGGAGTGAGACTGCACTGGGTCTTAAAGGTATATTGGTTATGTGATACCTGACAGTGTCCTGGGGTAAGTAAGTCTTATTTTCTGTGACACTCTAAGCTATGGTTGGGCACTTTTATATAAAGTTCTAAATATATGTATTCAAACATTTATTTGCCTTGACTCAGGATGTTCAACATTCCTTATTTTCAGACAGTCAGTTTCATATTTGGGATAATGCTGAATTTTTCATTTTTTTTTTTCTTACCTTAAAATTGACTTTTTTTCCTGTGGGCTGTTAGGCTCGCGGGGGCTGAAAATGCTTCATTTTATTGCGTCATTCTTGGCGCTGACTTTTTTGGCGCAAAAATATTTTTCTATTTCCGGCGTCATACGTGTCGCCGGAAGTTGCGTCATTTTTTTGACGTTTTTGCGCTAAAAGTGTCGGCGTTCCGGATGTGGCGTAATTTTTGGCGCCAAAAGCATTTAGGCGCCAAATAATGTGGGCGTTTTTTTTGGCGCTAAAAAATATGGGCGTCATTATTGTCTCCACATTATTTAAGTCTCATTATTTATTGCTTCTGGTTGCTAGAAGCTTGTTCACTGGCATTTTTTCCCATTCCTGAAACTGTCATTTAAGGAATTTGATCAATTTTGCTTTATATGTTGTTTTTTCTATTACATATTGCAAGATGTCCCAGATTGACCCTGAGCCAGAAGATACTACTGGAAAATCACTGCCTGGTGCTGGATCTACCAAAGTTAAGTGTATCTGCTGTAAACTTGTGGTATCTGTTCCTCCAGCTGTTGTTTGTAATGAATGTCATGACAAGCTTGTTAATGCAGATAATATTTCCTTTAGTAATACTACATTACCTGTTGCTGTTCAATCAACATCTAATACTAGTGTTCCTGTTAACATAAGAGATTTTGTGTCTAAATCCATTAAGAAGGCTATGTCTGTTATTCCTCCTTCTAGTAAACGTAAAAGGTCTTTTAAAACTTCTCATTTTTCAGATTAATTTTTAAATGATCATCATTCTGATTCTGATAGTGGTTCCTCTGGTTCAGAGGATTCTGTTTCAGAGGTTGATGCTGATAAATCTTCATATTTATTCAAAATGGAATGTATTCGTTCTTTACTTAGAGGTTTTAATTGCATTAGAAATAGAGGATTCTGGTCCTCTTGATACTAAATCTAAACGTTTAAATAAGGTTTTTAAATCTCCTGTTGTTATTCCAGAGGTTTTTCCTGTCCCTGATGCTATTTCTGAAGTAATCTCCAGGGAATGGAATAATTTGGGTAATTCATTTACTCCTAAACGTTTTAAGCATTTATATCCTGTGCCAGCTGACAGATTAGAGTTTTGGGACAAAATCCCTAAAGTTGATGGGGCTATCTCTACTCTTGCTAAACGTACTACTATTCCTACGGCAGATAGTACTTCCTTTAAGGATCCTTTAGATAGGAAAATTGAATCCTTTCTAAGAAAAGCTTACTTATGTTCAGGTAATCTTCTTAGACCTGCTATATCTTTAGCGGATGTTGCTGCAGCTTCAACTTTTTGGTTGGAAGCTTTAGCGCAACAAGTATCAGATCATAATTCTCATAGCATTGTTAATCTTCTTCAACATGCTAATAACTTTATTTGTGATGCCATCTTTGATATCATTAGAGTTGATGTCAGGTATATGTCTCTAGCTATTTTAGCTAGAAGAGCTTTATGGCTTAAAACTTGGAATGCTGATATGTCTTCTAAGTCAACTTTGCTTTCCCTTTCCTTCCAGGGTAATACATTATTTGGTTCTCAGTTGGATTCTATTATCTCAACTGTTACTGGAGGGAAAGGAACTTTTTTACCACAGGATAAAAAATCTAAAGGTAAATTTAGGTCTAATAATCGTTTTCGTTCCTTTCGTCACAATAAGGAACAAAAGCCTGATCCTTCATCCTCAGGAGCGGTATCAGTTTGGAAACCATCTCCAGTCTGGAATAAATCCAAGCCTTTTAGAAAACCAAATCCAGCTCCCAAGTCCACATGAAGGTGCGGCCCTCATTCCAGCTCAGCTGGTAGGGGGCAGATTACGATTTTTCAAAGACATTTGGATCAATTCAATTCACAATCTTTGGATTCAGAACATTGTTTCAGAAGGGTACAGAATTGGCTTCAAAATAAGGCCTCCTGCAAAGAGATTTTTTCTTTCCCGTGTCCCAGTAAATCCAGCGAAGGCTCAAGCATTTCTGAAATGTGTTTCAGATCTAGAGTTGGCTGGAGTAATTATGCCAGTTCCAGTTCTGGAACAGGGATTGGGGTTTTATTCAAATCTCTTCATTGTACCAAAGAAGGAGAATTCCTTCAGACCAGTTCTGGATCTAAAAATATTGAATCGTTATGTAAGGAAACCAACATTCAAAATGGTAACTATAAGGACTATCCTGCCTTTTGTTCAGCAAGGGCATTATATGTCCACAATAGATTTACAGGATGCATATCTGCATATTCCGATTCATCCAGATCACTATCAGTTTCTGAGATTCTCTTTCCTAGACAAGCATTACCAATTTGTGGCTCTGCCGTTTGGCCTAGCAACAGCTCCAAGGATTTTTACAAAGGTTCTCGGTGCCCTTCTGTCTGTAATCAGAGAACAGGGTATTGTGGTATTTCCTTATTTGGACGATATCTTGGTACTTGCTCAGTCTTCACATTTAGCAGAATCTCATACGAACCGACTCGTATTGTTTCTTCAAGATCATGGTTGGAGGATCAATTTGCCAAAAAGTTCATTGATTCCTCAGACAAGGGTAACCTTTTTAGGTTTCCAGATAGATTCAGTGTCCATGACTCTGTCTCTGACAGACAAGAGACGTCTAAAATTGGTTTCAGCCTGTCGAAACCTTCAGTCTCAATCATTCCCTTCGGTAGCCTTATGCATGGAAATTCTAGGTCTTATGACTGCTGCATCGGACGCGATCCCCTTTGCTCGTTTTCACATGCGACCTCTTCAGCTCTGTATGCTGAACCAGTGGTGCAGGGATTTCACAAAGATACATCAATTAATATCTTTAAAGCCATTTGTACGACACTCTCTGACGTGGTGGACAGATCACCAACGTTTAGTTCAGGGGGCTTCTTTTGTTCTTCCAACCTGGACTGTGATTTCAACAGATGCAAGTTTGACAGGTTGGGGAGCAGTTTGGGGGTCTCTGACAGCACAAGGAGTTTGGGAATCTCAGGAGGTGAGATTACCAATCAACATTTTGGAACTCCGTGCAATTTTCAGAGCTCTTCAGTCTTGGCCTCTTCTAAAGAGAGAATCGTTCATTTGTTTTCAGACAGACAATGTCACAACTGTGGCATATATCAATCATCAAGGAGGGACTCACAGTCCTCTGGCTATGAAAGAAGTATCTCGAATTCTGGTTTGGGTGGAATCCAGCTCCTGTCTAATTTCTGCGGTTCATATCCCAGGTATAGACAATTGGGAAGCGGATTATCTCAGCCGCCAAACGTTACATCCAGGCGAATGGTCTCTTCACCCAGAGGTATTTCTTCAGATTGTTCAAATGTGGGGACTTCCAGAAATAGATCTGATGGCTTCTCATCTAAACAAGAAACTTCCCAGGTATCTGTCCAGATCCAGGGATCCTCAAGCGGAAGCAGTGGATGCATTGTCACTTCCTTGGAAGTATCATCCTGCCTATATCTTTCCGCCTCTAGTTCTTCTTCCAAGAGTAATCTCCAAGATTCTGAAGGAATGCTCGTTTGTTCTGCTGGTGGCTCCAGCATGGCCGCACAGGTTTTGGTATGCAGATCTTGTCCGGATGGCCTCTTGCCAACCGTGGACTCTTCCGTTAAGACCAGACCTTCTGTCGCAAGGTCCTTTTTTCCATCAGGATCTCAAATCCTTAAATTTAAAGGTATGGAGATTGAACGCTTGATTCTTAGTCAAAGAGTTTTCTCTGACTCTGATTAATACTATGTTACAGGCTCGTAAATCTGTATCTAGGAAGATATATTATAGAGTCTGGAAGACTTACATTTCTTGGTGTCTTTCTCATCATTTTTCCTGGCATTCTTTTAGAATTCTGAGAATTTTACAGTTTCTTCAGGATGGTTTGGATAAAGGTTTGTCTGCAAGTTCCTTGAAAGGACAAATCTCTGCTCTTTCTGTTCTTTTTCACAGAAAGATTGCTAATCTTCCTGATATTCGTTGTTTTGTACAAGCTTTGGTTCGTATAAAACCTGTCATTAAGTCAATTTCTCCTCCTTGGAGTTTGAATTTGGTTCTGGGGGCTCTTCAAGCTCCTCCATTTGAACCTATGCATTCTTTGGACATTAAATAACTTTCTTGGAAAGTTTTGTTTCTTTTGGCCATCTCTTCTGCTAGAAGAGTTTCTGAATTATCTGCTCTTTCTTGTGAGTCTCCTTTTCTGATTTTTTCATCAGGATAAGGCGGTGTTGCGAACTTCTTTTCAATTTTTTTTTTTTTTTTTCAACAAAATTTTATTGAGAAGTATTTCAAGGAGGATATGACAAAACAAACATTATACATGAATGAGGTATACATGAACAGACTTAGTACAACGGACCGTAAAGTCTAATTTTATATAATAGTAGTAGGATTATCCATAAGACAAAAATGAACCGTAATAAATCATACTACGAACTGTGTTGTCAAAAGTCCAGAGTCACATTAAGTTTCACATCAAATCCTCAAGTATTAACCAAAGCTTCTTTAAGTTTTTAAGTTTAAAATTCAGAAATAACCTTCTTAACTGTATGCATGAGAAGATAGAGTGCGTGCTCCAGTAGACACTGGAGGAAGAGTGCTTTGAGGAGAGAAAAACAGATAATAGTTGGGGAGAAAAAAGGGAAGGAAGGGAGAAAAAAAAAAAAAAAAAAAAAAAGAGAAAAAGGGGGGGGAGGTAGGGACCTTGAGGGAGGAGGGAGATGTGTAGTGAAATTGTGAGGGGAGGGGGAGGGGGAGGAATGTCTGTAGTTACTAATGGCGGGCGTGTTAAGAGTGGGCACATTATATTGTGCCCTTCCAGTATGCCATCATCAACTCGTGTAGATCCAGTCTATGGGTTTTTAGGTAGTGGTATCTTTCTAACAGTAAGAGATCACATACTTGGTCTCTCCACTCCTGAACTGATGGGACTGTTTGGGATTTCCAATATTTTGGGACAAGCTTTTTAGCCGCTGTCAGCATTATCAATAGGAGAGCCAGCTTGCCCTGACCCGCCAGTCTGGGCAGGGAGCAGAACAGCAGTGTCTCTGGAGCAAAGGGGACTGCCGTGCCCAAGATTTCCTTCATCTCGTGGAACACCGCAGTCCAGAAATGCAGCAGATGCGGGCACCCCCACCATATGTGCAGGAGGGTGCCCCCCTCGCCACAGCCTCTCCAGCAGGAACCTGTCAGTCTGGGGTACATTTTGCAAAGCCTTGCCGGGGTAAGGTACCAGCGGCAAAGCAGTTTTTGTTGAATCTCCTGTACTCTAGCTGAGACAGATGACTGTTTGATTAACTTGAATGATTTCAACCATACCTCTGCATCGATTTCATGGCCTATTTCTCTCTGCCACGCAATCGTATAAGAGGGCAGGGTAGTATTGGGGACCTCAACTGTTATTTTGTATAATTTAGAGATCAGGTGTTCAGGGCGACTGGGTTGTATACACAGATTTTCAAAGTAAGTGAGTTCTCTGCCAAAATCTTGTCTGTGTTTGTGGTGAGAGATAAAGTGCAGCAGTTGGTTGTAATGGAGCCATGAGGAGAATATCTCCCCGTTGGATTCCGCTAGGGTTGTTTGAGATTTCAGTCTGCCCCCTTCGGAGATAAAATGGATAGAGCCCGTTCTAAGAGGATAAGGGCAAGGTATTCTATTTCTAAGCTCATGGTAGGGAATGTCCACATTCTCCAGGAGCGGAGAAAGTGGGGCAAATTTGGAGGATATATGAGTGCTGGTGGCCAAGAGCCTGTCCCATTCAGATAGTATGTTTGCTGTGATAAGATAGTATTGTATGTTCTTTGGTCTCTGTGATTGTGAAGTCCATGCTAGAGTTGAGGTATTTTTTAGTTTAAAAATGTCTCTGTCGAGTCGAACCCACATCTTATTGTCAGCGTTGTGTGCCCACTCTACCACATGGCGAAGTGCTATTGCGTGTTTGTAGGCCCTAAGATTGGGTATCCCTAGCCCCCCTCTGTCTCTCGGTAAGTACTGCGTTTTCTTTGGGACTCTCTGTTTTGTGCCTGCCCATATGAATTGTTCTATCACCTTTTGCAGCTGTGTGAAGTAGTTATCATGGAGAGGTATCGGAAGGGTTTGCATCAGGTAAAGGACCCAAGGGAGAACATTCATTTTCACCACTCCAATCCTACCCAGCCAAGAGATGGGTTTATTGCGCCAAGAGGATAGGTCTCGCGCAATGTCTGTTTTCAGGTGGTTATAATTGTGTTTGATTAGGTCTTGTGTAGTTGTTGCCAAATTTACCCCGAGATATTGTAGCTTGTGGCGGGCCAAAGGGACTCCGTAGGTGTCTCTAATTTGGTGTAGCAATTGGGGGGGGGGTATTGATGTTTAAAATTTCTGATTTTGAAATATTCAATTTGAAGTTGGAGACCTTGCCATAGTCGTCTAGCTCAGACAACAATTCTGGGATCGATTTTTCTGCTTCTGTTAAAAAAAAAAAAAGGATATCGTCGGCGTAGAGAGCCTGTTTATGTTCAAGTTGGCCTATCTTAAGTCCTTTGATGGCGTTATTATGTCTGACCTTTTGTGCCAGGACTTCGATGGAGATAGCAAAGAGAAGCGGGGATAGCGGGCAGCCCTGTCTGGTCCCGTTACTGATGGGAAAGGACTCTGATAAAGTATTGTTTACCCTGATCTTAGCATTGGGACTGGAGTATAAGGCAAAGGTCATGTTCAGAAAGGATTCAGGGACTCCCATCTCTCTCATAGACCTCCGCAGAAAAGACCAACGAACGCGGTCGAAGGCCTTCTCCGCGTCAGTCGAGAAGAGGGCTAAAGGCTTGTTTGACGCCTTGGCAAAGTTTATTAATTGAATAGTTTTTATAACATTATCTCGTGCTTCTCTGCCGGGTATGAACCCGGCTTGGTCAGGGGATATCAGGCTAGGGAGATACCTGTTTAATCTGTTAGCAAGGATTTTAGCCAGGATTTTCATGTCTGTGTTTATTAAAGAGATGGGCCTAAAGTTGGCAGGGGAGGTGGGGGGCTTTCCCTGTTTTGGTATTACAGTTATATGCGCCTCGAGGAGACCTCTGGATAGCGCGGGGTTCTCCCGCAGGTCGTAGAATAGTGTGAGGAGATGAGGGGCTAATACTGCAAAGAATTTCTTGTAGTACCCCATCGAAAAGCCGTCCGGTCCGGGACTTTTTCCCGACGGGGAATCTTTGATGGCCTGTTTAATTTCTTCTAATGTGATGGGTAGGGTGAGATGGTCTCTGCCTGCCTCATCTAATGTAGGTAAACCTAAGCCGTGAAAATAAGTGTCAAGGTGTTCCTCAGATGTTATTGGGGGCATGTCTGTAGATTGGAGGGAATCTGCGTTTGGGATGTTGTATAACGAGTTGTAATAATGTCTGAAACTAGATGCAATCTGCTTGTTGCATTTAATCATTGAGCCCTCTGGGGATTGTAATGTATGAATGTAGGAGGCCAATTGCCTCCTCCGTAAACACCTGGCCAGGAGTTTACCTGGTTTGTCACCGCCTTCATAATAGTGTTGTCTCATATAGAGGGCGTGGCGCTGGTATGTAGTTGTTAAGTGAGATTTGAGGTCAGACCTAGCCTGAAGGAGATCCCGCTTGAGATCCTCATTGGTTGTGTCCTGTTTGTGTGCCCTTTCTAAGGTGCCGACCTTTTCTAGGAGTTGTGAGTGTTTTTCTCTAGATTGTCTGAGAATCTTAGCTTTTCGTTTGATAAAAATACCTCGTAGAACCGCTTTGTGTGCTTCCCACTCACATTGGGGAGATGTAGTAGTGTTACTGTTTAGTGAGAAGTATTCAGTGATATCTCTTTCAATTTCTGAGAGTGTGACAGGGTCGTCAAGAAGGGAGTCATCTAGCCTCCATATCTTGGCTGTGATTGGGAGGTCGGGCCATAGAATGGAGCAGGAAACTGGGGCATGGTCTGTCCAGGTAATATGTCCAATTTCACAACTGTCAACTAAAGAGAGGCCGTTGGCGTCAGTCAGTATATGGTCGATCCTAGTATAACAGTCGTGTGGAGTCGAGTAGAAAGTGTAATCTTTAGTCTGGGGGTGTAAAGTCCTCCATACGTCGTGTAGAGCAAGTTTAGAGAAAGTATTTCTGATTGTTTTAAGGGTAGTCTTATGTATATATGAGGTCCCCTTTGAGGAGTCCAGAGTAGGTTCAAAAGCTATGTTAAAATCTCCAGCGACAAGGAGTGTACCTTTAGCCTGGTCTAATATCAGGTTGGAGATTTTCTTAAAAAAGGCAGTTTGCGCTTGGTTTGGAGCATAAATATTAAGTATTGACATTTGCTGCCCGAAAAGTTGACCCGTCAGAAGGATATAACGGCCGTCAGGGTCTCTAACAATTTGGGAAATTTGGAGGGGAAGGGACCTGTGAATTAAGATGCCAACACCGCTTTTCTTTTGGGGTCCTGAGGCGAAATGCGCCGTGGCGAAGTGGGGAGTATGCCATCTAGGTTCCTTATGTTTTTGGAAATGCGTTTCCTGAATCAGGACTATCTGGCTCCCCAGCTTGACAAGTTCTTTGTACGTAATTGACCTTTTACCCGGGCTATTAAGCCCTTTCACATTAATTGTTGTTAATCTCAAGGAGTGGTCTTGAAACCTGCTAATTTTGCCCGCCATGTTCTGTATGAGTTAGGCAGAGGTGCGAGGGGAGAGCGGGAGGAGGGGAAGGGAGAGAAAAAAAAAAAAAAAAAAAAGGGGGATACCACAAGTCAAAGATAGCAAGAAGGGCAAGGAGGTGATGAAAGAGGGTGAAACAGGGATAGAAGGTTAAGGCAGGATGAACCAGAGAAGAGTCTGGTGGGAGATTAAGGAAAGGTAAAAAGAGAGCCTTATGAGAAGAATAAAGAAGAGTACAAGAGTAGGAACTGCAGTGGGGAAATATCTCCTTCTCCGGCTAGAGAAGATGCAAATTTACTGAGATTTAAAGCTAACTAATGTGCAAGTAGGGTGGTGGAGACAGAAAAACAAAAAGAAAAAAAAATAGGGAAGGGGGAGAACTACTTTTTTCAATATTTGGGGAATGGGGACACCTATTACATATAAGAGAGATAAGATTTTCGTGCTAGAATATTTCTCACTGTGTGTCGAGACAGAGATCCTAGGGAGGTTTTGTGGGATGTGGTAATATGTGAGGGCAAGGAACTAAGTGCATCTCTTCTAATGGGGGATGCCATTTAGATAGATCTTAAAATTCTACTGTTAGGTGAGAGAGAGAAGTGAGGTAGATAGTAAGTTTAAGATATTATCAACAGCCTTAACTCGATCTGTTGTACATTTATACTCTGGAGCGTACACATTAATAAAACAAAACAGTGCTCTATCGGATAAACCTAGGAGAGAGAACAAGTTAGAACAACAGGTCAAGTAAACAAATTTGAACGGTAACACAGTAATAATTAAACAATCTAACACATTGGTAATCAGATCTTATGTGGCCTAATGTGATGGCCAAATCAAGCAGTTTCAAAAGGATACGGTCCCCATGAAGGAGGGGGTCAGAGAGTCCCTTAGTTCAATAAAGTTATTCCCCAGTCTGAGGGTCCAACATGGTGTTGGCACTCCTGCCTAGCTGGGAGCAAAGGACAAGATTCGTATAGTAGTAAGTGTATGTCCACCTTAATGAGGGTCATCTCTTGAAGTGGTAGGCCCCTGAGCTAGTGAGGGTCTCGAGGGGGGATGGGTGGTGTCAGCTGTTGTTGGCTCGGAGTATGGTATGGAAAGTTCCTTGCAAAAAGCTTGAATGTCGTCTCCAGGTCTATAGGTTAGTGTTCTGTTGTTGTCCGAGACTATCAAGGATACTGGAAACCCCCATCTGTACTGTATTTTGCGATCTCTCAGGGATGCCGTGATAGGAGCAAGTTCTCTCCGTTTCTGGAGCGTTGCTTGAGATAGGTCTGAGAACAAAGAGATCTCCTCCCCAGCGTGAAAAATAGGGTGTTTTGATCTAGCACACCGGAGAAGCTCTTCCTTGTCTTTATACCTTGAAAATTTAACTATGATGTCCCTGGGTGGTGCTTTGGGGGGAGGTTTGGGTCTTACCGCCCTATGTGCCCTTTCAATTGCTATATTCTCTGCTGTTGGATTATCTCTTATAATTTTGAAGAGAGCTTGCAGATATCCTTCTATGGCAGGGGGAAAGACAGTTTCTGAGACACCCCGGATACGCAGATTGTTGCGTCGGCACCTATTTTCAAGGTCTTCCAATTTGTCAGCCATAGCATTAATCTTGCGGTCTTGGTCTGAGAAACGAGATGAAATCTGTTGGCATGTATTATCTATGGTCTCTTGCTTCTCTTCCAATTCTGTAACTCTCTGGTCAAGCGCCCCCATGTCTTTGCGTAGGTCGCCAAAGAGGCTTCTCATTTCCTGGAGTATTTCTTTGACATCTTCCTTAGATGAAAGATGAAGTATGTCTGATTTAGTGACAAACATGTTGGAGGGGGCTTCTGTAGACATGGGGTTGCTCATTGTTGATGTTGCAGAGGTTAGATCACTCTCTGAGCAAATGGGTGCTGAGGCCCCTGGGGGCTTGAGATAGTGGTTGAGAGTCTTAGTGGGGTTCAGTTTTTCTGATTTGACCTGCCTTTTGCCAGGCATTACATAAAAGTCCAAAGATATAATTTCAGGTGTTTAAAGTAAAATGGGCAGCAGCAATGATTGGTTATAGGGGGGTTGTGTGGCCAGTGATCTTGTCTGTTGCAGAGAGCAGAGTTTATACCACACTGAGGTATTCAGAGGACGGAAATTCAAGGTGAGGAAAAAAGGGGAGCACAGTCCGTTTTTAAACCTGTCAGCAAAAGTTTGTAGGGGGTGTTAGGCCGGTATCACAGCTTTTTTACTTTATACTCTGACGAAACGTGAGACTGACAGCTCAACCCTCCCGCATTAAACTTGATTTGACACCTGTGTGATGAGCCTGAAGGGGGATATTTATTGGGAGTGTGCGGTAATTGAATTTGCTGCTGCTGGTATTCACTGTGAGGAGAGATTTGAGGGTTACCGCTGCAGGCGAGTTATAGGCAAACAGGCTCGGACCTCCGTTGTGTGCCACGTGGTGACAAAATGCCGGGCAGCGGATTAGCAGTGCAAGCGGTTGCGGGTAAGTCCGGAGCTCCTGTAAGAGTGTGGGTCTGTCAGCTCGGCCCTCCTGTATGAGTCTTATTTGTCCCCTGTGTGTTAGGTCTGGAGGAGGGTGGATGTAATGAGCAATAACTGAGTGTGTAGAGGCCAATACTCACTACGAGGAAGAATCTGAAGGCTACCGCTGCAGGCGTGTTTAGGAGCAGACAGTCTCAGGCCTCGGTTGTAGGCCGCGTGGTAGCGTCACGCCAGACAGTATATCAGCAGTGCGAGCGGTAGCAGGCAAATCCGGAGTGTGCTCCTGCCTGTGAAATCACGCTGAAAGGTACCTGTGGGTCACTGGGTCCGGTGATTGAAGGGGAGGTAGTGATCAGGGGGGAGTCCGCCGCTGCGTGGTAGCCTGCAATGTCTTTGAAAGAACTGGGGGAGATAGTGCTTTAGTTTAAAGCCGTAAGTGGTCCATATCTTGGGGAGGGTCTCTAGAGATGTTCTCTATAGGGGTTATAGAGGTTTTAAGGGGGTTTGCACATAGTTAGTGAGCTTGAAGCCGGAGTTGGAGATGAGAGCTCTTTCAAAAGGCAGCCATCATCCTGTGTGGCTAGCTCCGCCCCCCTTACTGTCTTCTTTTCAATTTTTACCTAAGGTTGTGAATTCTAACAACATTAGTAGAGAAATTGTGGTTCCTTCATTATGTCCTAATCCTAAGAATTCTAAGGAGAAATCATTGCATTCTTTGGATGTAGTTAGAGCTTTGAAATATTATGTTGAAGCTACTAAGAATTTCCGAAAGACTTCTAGTCTTTTTGTTATCTTTTCCGGTTCTAGGAAAGGTCAGAAGGCCTGTCAGTATATTTATGAAAATCTTAGCAGTGCTATCCAAATAATATATAAGTTTATGGCAGGGTTATAAACACAATCTTAAAATAATTTTCCTTAAAAATTGAAACCCTAATCAACCATGCATCTACTAGACCATACAATTAATATAAATATCTGAATTCTTTTATTTAGTTAATATCCATAAACATATTGAAGTATATTCGCAATAAAAGGAAATGAAACAAAATTTATATGCGTTAAAAACCAACTCTTAAGGTATGCTATCCTTCTTACAAAACCCAGAAAGATATACCTTCACAATTCAGCCTTTTATTTATTTAACACAATGGGACTAAAAACCTTTAACATCCAAGCAATACAATTCTAAACAGTGTTTATAAAACAATAGGATAATATATATATTCTGCTATTTAACTGCAATTTATCCTAATACAAAATTAACTGACAATATCAGAACTTGCATAGATGAGTTACTTGGTCAATCAGACGCAGATTTAAACAATATATGTATATAGGCTGTGAAATGCTAACTTGAGAAAAAAACACAAAAAAAAAACACACTGCTTCTTTAAATCTATTAAATACAAATTAACTATGCATATAACTTATCTTACAAAACCTTGAATACGTTACCAAAGTAAAAAGCAGTCGATATCCAATATTCCTTGGTAGGAATTATTTTACCTCAGATCACCAATAAGTGTATATCGCAATCAATGAGAAGGGTAGATTAGCTTTGCTCAAGTAAAGTGGTATCTCACACCCAGCGGGAACCAGTTACAAGTTTTAGCTTCAGCAGAAAATCTGTCCTTTTCTCTCCATTGCATTCACTTTTTATTTGTTTTTTTTTTTCATTGGTAAATTGTGGGTGGCCCTGCGGGAGCTGACCTTCCCATTGGTTATCTGGGAAGTCTAAATCGGATTGGCCCTTGGAAATTTCATTTTTAACAGCCAGAGAGAACCTTCTGGCTGTAGTTCTTGCAACATAACACCAGGTGGCAGCACAAACAGACACAGCAACATTTGAAACAACTTAAGTCAGTATTTCTATGAAATGGTTATTAATTTTATCATAATTTACTGCGACAACTATTCATAATATTTGTTTTGGATAAGTTATATCTTAATGAATTTTCTGATCATTTTGATATGAAACATCACATATCTCACATTATATTAAAATAATTTATATTTCATTTAGCCTAATAGAAAATTTATATCTCAGTCATATCACATCAAAGTAACTTCCATATCTTCATCTCACTATATTTTAAAAGATGTATGTGAAACTTTATAAACATTTATTTGCACGTTTATATGATATGACTTAATTCATTTCATGCGGCATTCCGTCTCTTTCTAACTGCATAGATTGATGCTCATGACCAATGGTTGTCTGCAATAAAAATAGAAATAATTATTAGAGATGATCCAAGCATTAATATGTGTATGGTCCATAAGTATTTATTTATATTCTTAAAAACACAGAGGCTAAGTAAGATCTTTTATGTTTTCAAAACATATATATCATTTCTATGTATATCTGAATTTATTTCCTATAAAAATATCCCCTGCAGCAATTATCTATTTAATACAATGTGCTTAATTTCAATATATATATCATGAACCATTCTAAACATACATGGAAAACTGGCATTGTTCCCCTTGCAAAATGTATTTAATTTTATTTGTGTCACCTTCCCCCAAGATGGGGTTTTTGCAGTACGTCTTCAAATAGAGATTCAGTGAGATAGAACTGTTGTATCACACGTGTCAAATTCCAAAGGGGTCCTTGAACACATTCTTTTCTCACCTCACCAAATGTTCTGAAGTTATAAAAATCTGCATATATAGTCAAATGAATAGGGTCACTGAGCTATTTCCTTTAGAAAAGAAATGTTTGTGTCTTTTACACTACAGGGGTCGTGCTTCAAAAAGGCTCTACTGATCGTCAATCCTGATAGACGTGTATTAGAAGCTGTGTTCAACAAACTCATGTTCAATTAATCCTGAGGTCTTATCTAACATATACAGTGTATAAAATATACATATATATATATATATATATATATATGTACACATATGTAATATTCATAATAATATTCATATACTCTGACATAAATCCCCCTTTCAACTTCAAATAGATGTAGGACACATGTATTTGAATTGGCTTAAAGTCAGTGGTATTTGATGAGGATCAACCGTATACCTCATAGACAGTCTCTTATGAAGAAAGTTTGTTATTTTGAGCTTTCATGTTTATCAGTTAGGCATCTTTAAATTACAGTATGTCTTTAGTGCATTTGGGGATATGACACTTCATTCTCCCTCTATGACTTGTAGTTGGGATCTGGGATGACATGCCCGCAATTGATTGATATGTACCCATTTATCTATGAAACCTTCATTTTTGGGGATCCGTATTTTATAGGCCACTGGAGATATTTTGTCAGTAATGACAAAAGGACCTTTCCATGAGGGAAGAAATTTCTTCTCCCTAACCTGATCTCTTCCAAAGTTATACAGATAAACCTTATCATTTATTTCATATTCCTTTTTGGATGTTTTGAGATCATAATAGGTTTTAGTGGCAGTTGCGGCTCTTTCTAAATTCCTTTGAGCAAATGCAAAGGCATATTGCAGGTGCTTTCTTAGGTTTTCCACATATTGATGTGTATTGGAAGCATTTATCAAGTTTTGGTCTGATGTACGGTACAGCAGATGCTGAGGTAGAACCATTCTTCTACCAGTCATCAGTTCAAAAGGTGACATCTTGGTAGCACTACTTGGAGTTGCTCTTAATGCCATTAAGACTAGAGGTAGTTTTACATCCCAGTCTTTACCTGTTTCACTCACAAACTTTTTGAGGATTTTAACAATAGACTGGTTGTAACGCTCTACACCACCACTTGAGGCAGCTCTATAAGCAATATGGAGCTTTCTTTTAACCCCTAGTATTTTCCACATTTTTGTCATTACTTCGCTAGTGAAGTGGGTCCCCCGATCTGATTCGATTCTTTGGGGCAAACCAAATCTGGAAAATACATGGTTGATGAGCAACGCTGCACATGTTTCAGCACTATTGTTAGGTGCACTAATGCACTCTACCCATTTAGTGAACAGGCATGTTACGGTTAACATGTATTTGTTACCTCTTGATGATCTTGTTACCGGGCCAATAAAATCAATTTGTATATCTGACCATGGCATTACCATCCCCCTTTTCTGCAATGGCGCTCTATGCGTTGGTGCAGTGGGTTGGAACTGTGGGCAGATTAAACACCCTTGACAGTAGGTTTGAACATCTTTCAACATGTGTGGCCAAAAAGCGTAGTCACGCAATATTTCGTACGTGAGTTTGGCACCCCGATGACCAGATGTGGGAGCATCATGGGCATGTTGAAGCATTAGACCTCTGAACTTGGTGGGTACTACCCACTGCTGGATGCCAGTTTTTGAAGTTCTAATTAACAAACCATCCTGTAACTTGAATTGTGATCTAGATTTTATTAAGATTCTCAGATCTTCTTTGCCAATACAATCATCTTTTGAGATGGGGTTGCTTTCAGGATCTTCTATGTGTTTATAGAAGATGCCTACAATGGGGTCTTCTTTTTGACTAGTGATCAGGTCCTCACTAGGAGAATCCTGACTCCATTGTACCAAGTTAGGCTCACTCTGTTGTTTTGCCTGGTTTCTGGTAATGGCTTCTACCTGAATTGCACCCATTTAATGGTCAATATTAAGGAGTTCTCCAGTTATGGCTCCTTGTTTGGCTAATGAATCCGCAAGGTCATTGCCTTCCTTATCAGGACCTAAAACTCTGGAATGACCCTTGGTCTTTTTCCAGTGTATGGTTAAATCATTGGATACTACCAGATTATCAATCTCGCTGAACAACTTGCCATTCTTGACTGGTTTGTTATTGCTTTTCTGCATGCCATTTCTTTTCCAAGTTGGCAGGTATTCAACAAAACTGTCACGCACATAATTTGAGTCAGTTATGATCACAAATTCATGAATACCATGTTCAATAGCTATTTCAATGGTTTTGAAAACAGCAGTTAGTTCAGCAACTTGACTGGATCTTGGTCCAATGTTGAAACCTATAGATATATTTGGGAATCCATTTGCCCCCGTTATACCAATGCCAGCGACTAATCTGCGCTCATTATCAATAGTGGCATGGTAAGAACAACCATCAACATATACCCAAGGTAATGTTTGACAATGGTCCTCATTGTACATTTTATATGGGGAAAGCAATTGTTCCTCCAGAAAATCATCTTCTGATAATTCTTCCCCAGTATCTCTAGCAGTACAGTCGTGGAGCTCAGCAAGTCCCTGTGCAACTGGATTCTTTTTATTCTGCTTGTAGCGAATTTCTAATGGCCAGCCTTGCAAGGAAAGCGACCATGCTGTTATGCGGCTATTTGATAAATTCCCATCTCTTATTCTCTCACTTTGCAAATATAGCAAAGGCTGATGGGCCATTTCTACAATGATTTTCTCGCCCTGTATATAGCTGCGGAAATTTTGTAGAGCCCATACAGTAGATAAGAGGGCTTTTTCGCAATCGTTGAACTTTATTTCTACTGGGGATAGATTTTTACTCGCATAAGCAATGGCTTTGTTCAAATTATCATGCTTTTGGTATAAAACAGCACTCATGCTTACATCTGTGTAACCGGTTTCTAAGAAGAAAGGTTTACCACCTTCAGGGTACGCTAAGCAAGGTGCTTGAGTGAGTTTTCTTTTCAGCTCTCTGATGGCTGTCTCTTGAGACTCACTCCAGTGCCATTTCACCTCTTTCTTTAGGAGAAGTAGTAGTGGTTTAGTTAATTCCGCATAATTATCAATGAATTTGCGAGAATAATTTGTCATACCCAGGAATGATCTCAATTCCTTTAAGTTAGTTGGGTTTTTAGAATTCACTATCGCTTCTACCTTTTTCTTCTGGGGATTTAATCCGTCAGAAGTAACTTCATGTCCCAAGAAGTTTACACGAGTGCGGCACCATTGAGCTTTTTGCAGGGATAATTTGACACCTGCCCTTTTAAGTTGGCTGAGGACGTGTTTAAGCTCTGCGATGTGTTTTTCAAAGTCTGTGCTTTTGATTAAAACATCATCAACATAAGATAAGGTCCCCCTTTCCAGTGCATCAGGCATAGCCTTATGCATGAATACAGCAAATTCATGTCCAGAATTTATGTATCCAAATGGAAGTCTCTGGAATGCATATTGGACCTTTTGGAAGGAGAATGCTAGCTTATATTGGTCCTCTTCATGTACCTTTATGGTCCAATATCCCTGTGCACAATCAATGGCAGTGAATATTTTGGATCCCTGCATTTGTGCTAGGCACTGGTCAATGTATGGTACAGGCCAGCCAGACATGTGTACTCGTTTGTTTAGCTGTCTTAAGTCAGCACACAAACGCCATTGTCCATTGGGCTTAAGGACACCTAGAATAGGATTATTATAAGAGCTGTGCACCTGTCTGATAATACCTCTTTCTTCCAAATTCCTTATGATCTCTGCAAGAGAATCATATGAGGCTAAGGGAAGTCTGTATTGTTTGACAAATACAGGTGGCGCATTAGGATCTGTTTGTATTCTTGCAATGTGCAAGTCTGTGGTACCACAGTCATAAGAATCCTTAGCGAAAATATCCTTGTACTCCATCAGGAGTTCTCGCAGCTGTTGGCGTTCATCATCTCTAGAACAGCCATTGGCTAAGGATATTTGCTCTTCGACTATTTGCTGAAATCCTGGAAAGATTTCAGGCTGTCCTATTTCATAGGCTTCTTCCAACCTAGAGGTGAGATCCCCTTGATTATAATTTATATTGCTCCCATGACTCTGGGGATTGGGGTAATCTAGCTGTTTGATTGGCTGATCAAACACTAGAGAGGCTTCTTCAATTTTACAGATGCCTTCCTCTGAGCTGAAGGGATAAATGGACTGAATATTAAATAGACCCTCTGGCATAGATGCAAAGGATTGTTCTATTAATTGTTCTTCAGTTAAGTATCCTTCAGGTATTAGCCCAATTACATTATTCTGGAATCCAAAAGTGTAATAACTTGATTCCAGTGCATATCCTATGGTAGTTCCCTTGGATAATGTTATATCCTGTGGGGTCATGTTATGCACAACAATATGTATTGGAACAGTTCCAATATTCACCATAGGAGTGTAGGTTACTGTGACACCCAGATTTTGTATTCTATGGGAGAGGCAAATCAGTGTTTCAGAAGTTTTTAATTTCTGACCTCTCTTTACCTGTAAGGGTAAAATAAATTTATCAGCCCCAGCAGGAATTATAACATCGCTAGATACCTGCATATTCACAGCATATGGCAATTGCTGGTTTGATTTTAGGGCTGCATTTTCATCCTGAAATACTTCAGGGTCCCCCTTTTTAACCTGCTCCAAAGGCAAGAATTAATCAGATCTATTTGTATGGCATATCTATGTAAGATATCATTGCCAATGTATATTTGATTATGGGGAGTATTTAAAACTAAAAACAGGTGCTTCACTGACTTATTACCAATAGAAATAGATAATAAGCACTTAGCTGTGATGTTATAGCTTTCAGACCTGTCATCCAGGCCGTTGACACTGTGGTCTTGGGGAGAAAGATATTTAATCACTTTAGGTTCAGCTATTTGCGTTAATAAACCTTCGCTTATATAGCTAGCTTCCTGTTTTAAGTTTATTTTAGCATACTCGGTTTTACCAAGGTCATGCACTTGTATAGAGATAAATAGATCCTCTTTAACTCTCTCAATCCCTGTGAGGTATTGAGTGTGGCCTCCCCCCTTAGGGATTTTATGATCCCCCTTGTGGAGTGATATGGTTAATACATCGCTATCTAGGGAAATATTCGCTATCTTTCCAGGCGATATTTTAAAAGTATTACCATCAGAGCCACTAAAAGGAGTCTGATCATCTATTTGTAGAATAGTGATTTCAGGTGTAGAGTCATTCCTGAAATGAATCTCCACAGCATCTGGTTTCTCTTCCACCACGTGACAGCTGTGTCTGGTGCGAGATATACCAGATTTTTCATAATTGATAGGCCGTTTAACTTGCGACCAAATTACATTATTTATGCAATCAATTATGGTGCTTAATCGTTTCAGGAGATCACTACCAATAATTAAACGATCAGTTGGCAGATCCACTATAATGACAGGGTGTCTTATGACCCTGTTCCCCAATTTAAATTTTAACCAGGCAGTACCGTAGACTTTTAGGGAGTCACCCCCAACACCTATTAGAGAACCGTCAAATTCTTTTATTTTAGGTTTGTGGGGTGTTAGCTCATTTAGCTGTGTGTAGTACCTGTGGGATAAGATAGTTGCCTGTGACCCAGTGTCAATTAATCCCCTGATAGGGTTGGAGACTGAATCTTGCAGTTCAACTAGTACATAATATCTTCCTGCAGTTTCTATCATTTCACACATAAAATTTGCATTCTTGTACATCTGTGGGCTTCGCCACGTTTTACCTGAATTCGCTGTGTCATTCGATGCAGAGGAAATTTCATACCTACCTGTTTCCCCTATGACAAGGTCAGCTGGGTTCTTGTGTACTGCATCTGTGGAAATAATGTTAAGAGAACACTGCAGAGGAAAAGTTTGGTTAATTTTTCCCGGCTGATGTCGCTCATTGTCACAGCTAATTTGTCCGTTTCCGGTCTGTGGGGAGATAACATGATTAGTATCATTGATATTTATTACTACATTTTGTATATCTCTCCCCTCCCCTTCAGGTGATACTGCAGTATTTATGACTGTGCCTGTGGTCCACTGCTGACCACTGGCTGTACCCCTAAAAAAATATTGTTCGGTTGCTGAGCCGTAGATTTTTGACTCATATTAGCGATTTGTTCGCTCAACCGATTTAATTGGGTAAACAGCCTATCTACCTGATTGTACAAGTTACCTCTACCCCTGGGCCTATCTCTTGGTGCCCCATTGTACTGATTCCTGGACCATTGGGTTCCCTCAGAATCAGGGCCACTATTTCTATTCTGGCGTGGTTGCCCCTGGGGTTCAGCTTGTTCAGCATTAGTACTTTGGGGAGCATTATATACCTGGGGTGTCTGGTTACCCTGAGAATATCTTCGCCGTCTATTGTATCTACCCTTGCGCGGATACCAATTATTTGGTGAGTATTCTCTTTGTGAGTAATTATTCACCTGATTATGTCCCCCACTTTGGTTATAGTCTCCCTGCGCCTCAACCTGTGTAGGGGGAGGGGCAGAATTAAACCTCTGTGGAGATGGCCTGTTTTGACTGGCCACCTCTGCATAAGTCCTCTTGTTAGACTCCAAATTGAGGGGGCTAGGTGACATCCTAGTTTCTGCCACAATTTTGGGTTTTGACTCCTTTTTAACCCCCTGCTCACTGGACTGCTGAATAGAGTATAACTTCGTACTCTCTTTGATCAGCCATTCCAATGAGCAGTCCTCATCAAAATCTCTAGCTAAGTTGATTTTGATGGGTGTAGGCAATGCTTCAAAAAATAAATTTACAAATTCTGAGCCATCAAATCTGGGATTATCTTCAGCCATACTGTACGCATTTTTCAATACAGAAAGGAATTCGACTGGACTCTGATTTGCACGACACTTTAAACCATATACCGCTATTTTCGCTGCAGTTTTAGTGCGATATTGCCCGAATTCTTTTCTGCATTGTTGTTTTACCCCATTCCAGGAATGAATATTCATATCCTTTAGCGAGGCAAAGAATTTGTGATGCTTACTGTCAAATACCCAAGGTAGAAATTCAATTTTAAATTTCTCACTTGTAACATTCATTATAGCTAACGCATTTTCAAAAGCCTGTAAATGATCAATTACAGATGTTGTTCCCTTATTGGAGAATATAGGTACTGCGCGTTGTACGAAGGTGATTATTTTATGGGAATCATAGACTTTATCAGACTTATTTTGGGATTCTCTGTTAGAGTTTCCCTCCCCCGCATCAGCTGCGCTACAGCTGTCCTCTGGATTTACATCCTGAGGGGATTGTCTATTTGGGAAATCTATTTCTGACCCGTTAGGGGTCATTTGTCTATGTTGTTCTATATATTTTCGTACCTCGTCCCTGACGCGTTCGCTAAAGGAGTTAGCATTATCTGTATTATTCTCATTGCTAATATAGGGGTTTTCATTATGGCGATATGACCTTTTTAAATCGCTTAATTCTCTCTGGCTTTGCGCAAGCTGTTTATTTAAATCTTGTATCTGCGCGATTAAGTCCATATTGTGCTTATCTAAGGTGGCTAGGTTTTGGGCAAATTCATCCATTTTATTTTTGGCTGTTTTTAAACCCTCTTCGCGTCTGCGCAAGGAACGAATACTATTTTCTAGCTCCTGTATTTGCAATCGTTTGTCTGTGACACAAAACGACATTTCGTCAATTATGCATATTAAAAGGGGCCAAGATTTTAGTATTAGTTCTTCTCGCTTTTTGGGATCTTTGCATTGATTAATCATTAATAATTCCTGGAAGAATTCATTCTCTTCATTCCACATATTATTATTAACGGTAATATTTTTAGCCCTAGTTTCAAGCATATCCATAAAATCATTTAATTCACCCGCAATATTAAACTTCCCTTTAAGGTAACTTAAGATATCTTTCTTAAGGACTTGACCTTTAGAAATAGGTATGGTTATGGGACCAATTTCATTGCTATGTATAGAATTAAATGAGTCACTTCTGGCTACAGACATTATTGTATTGGTTTAGTATTTATTTAACTAAAACGCTAATACAATTTTTGCCAATAAAAAGAGAGAAGAAAAAAAAATTATATTTAAAAAAAAAAAAAATTTTTAATTAATTTTGAAATATGAAAAATTAATATTCCGAAATATGAAAAATTAATAATTTTGATTAATTTTGAAAATATGAAAAATTAATATTTTTGATTAACTTTGAAATATGAAAAATTAATATTTTTATTAATTTTTCGAAATTAATCTTTAATAATATTTCAAGATATTATTATCAATCTCGAAATATGAAAATCAATATTTCAACTTTTCAAAAATTATATCTTCAAAATATTAATATCGAAATATGAATTTTTTTCTTTTTCTTTTATAATAATTTCTATTTACTTACAAATATATTATATCAATTATGATGGATATTATTAAGTCTCAGCGGTGCCTCCAATTATTATGTCAGTATATTTATGAAAATCTTAGCAGTGCTATCCAAATAATATATAAGTTTATGGCAGGGTTATAAACACAATCTTAAAATAATTTTCCTTAAAAATTGAAACCCTAATCAACCATGCATCTACTAGACCATACAATTAATATAAATATCTGAATTCTTTTATTTAGTTAATATCCATAAACATATTGAAGTATATTCGCAATAAAAGGAAATGAAACAAAATTTATATGCGTTAAAAACCAACTCTTAAGGTATGCTATCCTTCTTACAAAACCCAGAAAGATATACCTTCACAATTCAGCCTTTTATTTATTTAACACAATGGGACTAAAAACCTTTAACATCCAAGCAATACAATTCTAAACAGTGTTTATAAAACAATAGGATAATATATATATTCTGCTATTTAACTGCAATTTATCCTAATACAAAATTAACTGACAATATCAGAACTTGCATAGATGAGTTACTTGGTCAATCAGACGCAGATTTAAACAATATATGTATATAGGCTGTGAAATGCTAACTTGAGAAAAAAAAACAAAAAAAAAAACACACTGCTTCTTTAAATCTATTAAATACAAATTAACTATGCATATAACTTATCTTACAAAACCTTGAATACGTTACCAAAGTAAAAAGCAGTCGATATCCGATATTCCTTGGTAGGAATTATTTTACCTCAGATCACCAATAAGTGTATATCGCAATCAATGAGAAGGGTAGATTAGCTTTGCTCAAGTAAAGTGGTATCTCACACCCAGCGGGAACCAGTTACAAGTTTTAGCTTCAGCAGAAAATCTGTCCTTTTCTCTCCATTGCATTCACTTTTTATTTGTTTTTTTTTTCATTGGTAAATTGTGGGTGGCCCTGCGGGAGCTGACCTTCCCATTGGTTATCTGGGAAGTCTAAATCGGATTGGCCCTTGGAAATTTCATTTTTAACAGCCAGAGAGAACCTTCTGGCTGTAGTTCTCGCAACATAACACCAGGTGGCAGCACAAACAGCCACAGCAACATTTGAAACAACTTAAGTCAGTATTTCTATGAAATGGTTATTAATTTTATCATAATTTACTGCGACAACTATTCATAATATTTGTTTTGGATAAGTTATATCTTAATGAATTTTCTGATCATTTTGATATGAAACATCACATATCTCACATTATATTAAAATAATTTATATTTCATTTAGCCTAATAGAAAATTTATATCTCAGTCATATCACATCAAAGTAACTTCCATATCTTCATCTCACTATATTTTAAAAGATGTATGTGAAACTTTATAAACATTTATTTGCACGTTTATATGATATGACTTAATTCATTTCATGCGGCATTCCGTCTCTTTCTAAGTGCATAGATTGATGCTCATGACCAATGGTTGTCTGCAATAAAAATAGAAATAATTATTAGAGATGATCCAAGCATTAATATGTGTATGGTCCATAAGTATTTATTTATATTCTTAAAAACACAGAGGCTAAGTAAGATCTTTTATGTTTTCAAAACATATATATCATTTCTATGTATATCTGAATTTATTTCCTATAAAAATATCCCCTGCAGCAATTATCTATTTAATACAATGTGCTTAATTTCAATATATATATCATGAACCATTCTAAACATACATGGAAAACTGGCATTGTTCCCCTTGCAAAATGTATTTAATTTTATTTGTGTCACCTTCCCCCAAGATGGGGTTTTTGCAGTACGTCTTCAAATAGAGATTCAGTGAGATAGAACTGTTGTATCACACGTGTCAAATTCCAAAGGGGTCCTTGAACACATTCTTTTCTCACCTCACCAAATGTTCTGAAGTTATAAAAATCTGCATATATAGTCAAATGAATAGGGTCACTGAGCTATTTCCTTTAGAAAAGAAATGTTTGTGTCTTTTACACTACAGGGGTCGTGCTTCAAAAAGGCTCTACTGATCGTCAATCCTGATAGACGTGTATTAGAAGCTGTGTTCAACAAACTCATGTTCAATTAATCCTGAGGTCTCATCTAACATATACAGTGTATAAAATATACATATATATATATATATATATATATATATATATGTACACATATGTAATATTCATCATAATATTCATATACTCTGACAGGCCTCTGCCATTTCTTTGGCATCTTGGTTGAAATCTTTAATTCATCATGCTTATGTCGAGTCGGGTAAAACTCCGCCTCAAAGGATTACAGCTCATTCTACTAGGTCAGTTTCTACTTCCTGAGCTTTTAGGAATGAAGCTTCTGTTGATCAGATTTGCAAAGCAGCAACTTGGTCTTCTTTGCATACTTTTACTAAATTCTACCATTTTGATGTGTTTTCTTCTTCTGAAGCAGTTTTTGGTAGAAAAGTACTTCAGGCAGCTGTTTCAGTTTGATTCTTCTGCTTATAATTTCAGTTTTTTTCATTATAAGATTTAAACTTAATTTTGGGTGTGGATTTTTTTCAGCGGAATTGGCTGTCTTTATTTTATCCCTCCCTCTCTAGTGACTCTTGCATGGAAGATCCACATCTTGGGTAGTCAGTATCCCATACGTCACTAGCTCATGGACTCTTGCTAATTACATGAAAGAAAACATAATTTATGTAAGAACTTACCTGATGAATTCATTTCTTTCATATTAGCAAGAGTCCATGAGGCCCACCCTTTTTTGTGGTGGTTATGATTTTTTTGTATAAAGCACAATTATTCCAATTCCTTATTTTTTTATGCTTTCGCACTTTTTTCTTATCACCCCACTTCTTGGCTATTCGTTAAACTGATTTGTGGGTGTGGTGAGGGGTGTATTTATAGGCATTTTGAGGTTTGGGAAACTTTGCCCCTCCTGGTAGGAATGTATATCCCATACGTCACTAGCTGATGGACTCTTGCTAATATGAAAGAAATGAATTTTTTTTGTTTTCTTTACCTATTAAAACTATATATTTATTTTTAGTAGACAACCCAAAGTATTGATCTAGGCCCATTTTGCTATATTTATTTCCACCATTTCACCCCCAAATGAGATCAAATAAAAAACTTTTTCACAAACTTCATAGTTAAGGTTTTTATTAAAAAGTATTGCTACTCCTTTTTTCCTAGATTTGCGGGGGATGCAATATCATCTCCCACCCATTTCATCTTAAGTTTCTCAGTTTCTTGTAAATTAAGATGGCTCTCTTGGATACCAGCAATATCTGGATTATTTTTACCTAGGTGTTTGATAATAAGATTCCTCTTAAATGGGGACGTAATACCCCCCACATTCCATGATAAGATGTTTACTCCTCTGGATATCTGACCTTGGATTTAACAAGACAATAGGTGAAAAGGGAAGAGAGCGTGTGTGAGGGGGAGAAGGAGGAGAAAGAAAGATAATCCCACCCTCCAAAACTGATGATCCCAGACATTCCATTATGGCTGAAGGTCCCTCATGCAGCCTAATATTCACACTAGCATTGGCCATTCTAGCTATGTACTGTGATAATATTGTATAGGGCTAAATACATTTTAATTATTGTTCTTAGAATGAGCTGCTATACATTAATGTCTATTGTTAACCTATTGAATCAGCTAGTGCTATTGGGCTTATGAAGATTCTTTTAACCCTTTCACTACCGGGACTTCCAGACAAAACTTGCCCAAAATACCAGAGAATTTTTAGCATTTTTGCTATCACTCCATTTACACAGAAATAGAGCCTTGTTTTCGTTTATTTACCTATCAAATCTATATATGTTTTTTAAGTAGACAACCCAAGGTCTTGATCTAGGCCCATTTTGGTATATTTAATGCCACCATTTCACCGCCAAATGCCATCAAATAAAATAAATTGGTACTTTTTTTTTTTTTTACAAACTTTGGGTTTCTCACAGAAATTATTTACATTCTGCTTGTGCAATTATTGCAGAAATGTTTGTAAAAGTTTCCCTGGGATCCTTTAATAGCAGACATATATAGCTTTGTCATTGCTTTTTGTTAATTAGAAGGCCGCTAATTGCAGCTTTGCCCCACACTTCTATTATTCCCGGCAGTGAAGGGGTTAATTAGGTAGCTTAAAAGGTTAATGTTAGCTTTAGTGTAGAGATCAGCCTCCTACCTGACACTCCCCACCTCCTGATCCCTAGCTGAACCCTCCCAAACGTCTCTCTTCCCTCCCCCACCCCCACTGGTAATCCCCATCTTAGGTACTGGCAGACAGTCTTCCAGTATGAAAAAATGTTTTCTTTGTGATTGTTTTTTTTTTACATTTCTCCAGTGTAGAATCTCCCCTTATCCCCCAACCTCCATGATCCTCAAATCCTTAAATATTTGTTGTAGGTAGTTTTTAACCAGCTCCCCCACCCGTGATTTTTAGTTAGGGGGTCCCCCCCATACTCCAGATCACATTTTCAGTAGCATAGCTGCCCCATCCCTCACTGTCTCTACTCCCTTTGCTTACATTTTTCCACAGCGTAGGGCCCCTCCCACTTCCTACTGTTCTCTTCCCACTTCTCATGCTGGGCTGCCCACCCGACTTCCGCCCACACCTCCCGCAGGCTCCAGCAGAAGATTGTTACAGACGGTGACACACACAGTGTCACCATCTGTAATGATCAAAGATCTGCTCTCATATGGAGGCGGAGCACTAATCGTGCTCCGGCTCCATATGCGGGAGATGCCTGCAGCTTCAGGAGCTCCAGATCTTGGCTGTAACCTAAATGAAAGAGGGCCACTTCCGGAGACTTAGGAAGGGGGATCCCTAGTGTAATGAAACAAGTGTCCCAAAGTGGTTTGAGTTTCGGGCAACCCCCCCAAATATGTATCATATCACCTATGTGGTCGCAGTTTCTCCAGCATTGAGGAGGAGCAGTAGGGAACAATTTAGCTAATCTGGCTGCAACATAATACCAGTGTGTGAGTAACTTAAAATTTGTATTGGTGTATGTTGCCAGACCTGAGTGGGAACAGATATTTTCAATTTTTGTTCCCATTTCAATATGTGTGGAGCTTTATCAATAGTTGACGCCCCTTCCATTAAATTATAGTGAATTGACATAGGTTTGCCTATACTAACCCCCTGCTGCCATCTAGATTCCCACAATGTTAGATGAAGGGGAGGTATGGGCTTAAATCCCCAACTAGTTAATAGGCTAATTACTCCAGAATATTCAATAACCAAATACGTTGGCACCTGTGTGGATTCCCTAATTTGGTCTAGCTTAAAGGGACACTGAACCCAATGTTTTTCTCTTGTGATTCCGATAGGGCATGATATTTTAAGCAACTTTCTAATTTACTCCTGTTATCAAATTTTCTTCATTCTCTTGGTATCTTTTTGGAAATGCAAGAATGTAAGTTTAGATGCCGGCCCATTTTTGGTGAACAACATGGGTTGTTCTTGCTGATTGGTGGATAAATTCATCTACCAATAAAAAAAAAAGTGCTGTCCTGAACAAAAAAAGCATAGATGCCTTCATTTTCAAATAAAGATAGCAAGAGACCGAAGAAAAATTGACAATAGGAATACATTAGAAAGTTGCTTAAAATTGCATATCTGAATCACAAAAGAAAAAAATGTGGGTTCAGTGTCCCTTTAACAAAATGCCTCTGTGAAGAGGTGGACCATAGGTCTGATACCCTTTCGAAGCCCAAACGGGCCCACGTTGCAGTGTGAGAGTAAGGAAGGCCTGTGAGAAGGCCTGATAAAGTAGTGATGGGAGAGGGATGGGGAGCTATCAGTTTATAATGCCTAATCTGATCCCATGATGAGGGGCATTCTTTAATTATTAGATTGTTGATAGATAAATTTCTACGGCAATGTGGCGGGGTTTTAGGACCCCTGAGAGCATTCTGTTTTTTTTTTTTTTGTCTTTTTTTCTTAAGCTTGACTAATAATATTCTTATGTTCATAAGCTATAGTTACTTCAGATGAGAGTTACTTCAGAGAAAAAGCGAGAGAAAGAGTAGTAGGAAGAGAAGATAGTGATTATAGAGAGAAACATAGAGGAGAGGGGGAAGAGGAAAAAAAATGGGATTTATCCATGGTGTGGGAAAAGGGGAGGAACAAGTGGAAGTGGAAGGTCAAGACAGCTTTTCCTCCTCCATCTCCCCCCTTAGGTTGCTTTTTAAATTGATTTATTCCAAATTGCTAGCATCATTTCATGGGTCTCTATTTTGTGAGTTTTTAGGTAATGGTATATCTCAAGCGTCAGTACGTCTGACACCGTTGATCTCCATTCCTCTTTCGAGGGGATCGTTTGGGTTTTCCAGTATTTCGGGATAAGTTTCTTGGCTGCGGTCAGCATGATCAACAGCAGAGGTTGTTTTCCCAGACCATTCAGCTTGGGCAGAGAGATAAAGAAGATGTATTCTGGAGAGCAGGTGATCTGAGTAGAAAGAATCTCAGAAACTTCATTAAAGATATCTGCCCAGAACTCCACCAGCCCTGAATATGACCACCAGATATGAAGGAGAGAGCCCTCCCCTTCACAGCCCCTCCAGCAGGAGCCGCTAAGTGCAGGGAATATCTTATGCAGTCGAGCCGGGGTTAGGTACCATCTGCACAAAAAGTTCAAATGAATTTCCTGGATTGTCGCTGAGACAGAGGAGCTCTTAGTTAACTTAAAGGCTTTAAGCCATGTTTCTGCTTCAATAGTTTAATTGAGTTCTCTGCCCCAAGAATGTGTGTATGACGGGAGGTAGGCGGGGTCTGGGTAAACCATTATTTTGTATAATTTGGATATAAGTTGTGTAGGGGCAATGGCGTGATGCACAGCTTTTCAAAAACTGTGGTTTCCCTACCTAAGCCTTTTTTGTTTTTTGTGGTGGAGATGAAGTGTAGAAGTTGGTGGTAATGGAGCCATGAGGAGAAAATCTCCCCATGGGACTCCTTCAAGGTGGCTTGTGATTTCATTTTGCCGTTCTCTACGGAGTATTGGATGGATCCCTTTCTCAAGCTATAGTGTTTTTCTATGGAGAATCACAACCGGTGGAATGGGAGCTCCACATTTTCAATGATTGGAGTGAGAGGGGCGTGTTTAGATGAGATTTGAAAGCTAGTGGTCATAAGTTTATTCCATTCTGCCAGGATGCCCACTGTGACAAAATATTTATGTATATTTTTGGGTCTCTTTTGAGGCACAGTCCATGCCAATGTTGCTATGTTATTTAGCCTAAAGATTTGTCTATCAATTTGAAGCCATGCTTTACTGTTGGTGTTATGAGCCCATTCGACTATGTGTTGGAGTGTGATTTTATTACAAGACCAGAGACTTCATATTTTTGCTTATACTTTCCTTTACTACTCAACTGCAGCTTTTTAAAGTAATACAAGTTAACATAACATTAAAACAACAGAGAAAAAAAGAGACCATACATGACAAGGTTAAGGTAGAGAAAGAGGTATAAAGTGACCAATCGGAATAATCATAGTGACCATAAACTTAGCACTCCAACCTCCTCTTTCTTTTGCTGCGCGGCTGAAGATAAGTATTAAAGTTTTGTGCTTGCTCTTGATTGTATTAAACATTTTATTATCTTGTTTCCCTTTCATTATTTCGTTTTTCACTTGCTTTTATATACGTTTTTCATTTAATTTATATATTTATTTTCTTTTATTTAAGTTGTTGATATTTTCCATTCCGTTTCCCCCCCCCCCCCAATAACTCTATCTCTTTTAAGACATCCTGTCTTGAATAAATATTGTACCTCTTTGGTTTTCTCTATTTCATTATCCCCTTTTGTTTTCTGTTCTCCCTGAGTTGTTTTCTGGCAGCCATTTCCTCTCCCTCTGTCTCTCTTCCTTCCGTCGCCATTTTGTGGGCGTTCCTTCCTGTGTACTTTATTCCCGCCTCTAAATTGTCACTGCTATCTGATTTTCACCTCAGCTGCTCACAAAAAGCTAACAGTGTAGCAAATTACAGTGAAAATTTTGTCAGAGACTCCATTATTTCACTCTCCTTTGCTTATACTGACACCTGGTGGTAAAAATATATATTTATTATTAGGGTTGCACCGATACCATTTTTTTAAGACTGAGTACAAGTACCGATACTTTTTAAAAAATACTCGCCGATACCAATTGCCGATACTTTTTTAATGTCATGTGACAGTGTCCCAAGCACAATACAGACTAATGATTTAAGATAGCTTCCTTATAATTATGAAGAACTGTAACTCAAAAGATATTATGAAATAATTTAACAGTTTTATTTGCTTGTTGTCACAAAGTTCTAAAAACTCGAAGAAATATCACAGAACACGTTTTTAAATAAAAATATTACATTCAAATATATTCATAACAACAATAAATAACAAATGTAATATCACAACCAACCAAAAGTGCAATGCAGTTAAAAATATACCAGTGCATTGTTTAAACATGGGGAGCAACACTATGGACTAGCTTACATTTGACTGGTAAGCTTTACCAATGCTCATTGCATGTGCAACTCCATTAAAGTCTATTGAGTTGGAAATGTGAACAGAGCATTGGTAAAGCTTACATATCAAATGTAATCTAAATCTAGTCCTATTATTGTAAGATGTGTGTTCATAGGAATTAACTTAATTTTTTCTATGAACACTCTTCCTGCAATTATATAAGCTAAGCATGTTCCTCAGAGTACAGTATGTTTTGAGCATAATTGTGCAAGAGAAGAACTAGCAGTATAACAGGCAATCTAGCAATTATAATAATTTTTGAAAAGTTAGTAGCAAGTTCTTTTTAAGGAACAGAAGCATCTCTGTATGTTCAGCTATACGTCTGTTTCTGCTATCAGTAATGTTTGATGCTAAGCTGAGCAGTCTCATTTTCAGCACTACTGCATGGGGCAGAAAGATCATTTTGGGCAATTTTAGCTAGAGCTTGAAATCTCAGTTTATTAACTACCCAGTACCTCAGGGGTTTGTCTGAACAAGGTACAGTGATCTCTCTTACAATAATACAATACAACAGCAATTTGTATGGGAAGAACAGAAGTGAAACATTTTTAGTTGAGTCTCCACTACAGGAAAATGAAATGGGAACATGCAGTTTGAAAAAACTCCACAAGATAGAGTATGGGTAGGAAGTGCAGGTATCGGTGCATTTGCATGAGTACAAGTACTCATGCAAATACTTGGTATTGGCACTGATACCGATACTAGTATCGGTATCGGTGCAACCCTATTTATTATTAATACATACAATTTTAGGTACTTTGTCAGAGAAGTTATTTTTTTCCTCATTATCAATTTAAATTTTATATATTTACTAGTTGTTGTTAACCTTTATTCATTTTAATTACTTATTACTTCAGTATAGTATTTATTTTATTGTTTTCTGACCAACATGTCTCAAAGCTCTGACTGTCCTAACCCTCTTACTGAGCAATCTGTTCAAAAAATGATTGACTCATCTTTGGGTAAATATATGTCTCAAATGACTAATTTAATTTCTAAAATGCCTTCTTCTTCTAAACAAATTCTAAAAAGAAAAGTGCCTTCTAATGCTATTAAGTTAGCAAAAAATTAGTGGATAAATCTAAACAAAAATGATCCTTAATAAACTTTCCTGGCCGAAAAGGAAGCAAAACATCCGCAAAAAGACCCCTTTCTCCCAAGGGGATAAAAAAGGGAGTTTTAAAAGACAAAACAGTTTTTTCATCTAGATAAGAATTAGCAGCATTATCTAATATTTATTCTTCAGATTCCACTGTTGAAAATTCTGATTTTGATTCAGAAAATGACGTTAATTTCTCAGATTCCTCTGATTCTGAGCCTAAGGCTAAAAAATCTAAAAAACATGGCAAGAAATCTAAACACTTGGAAGATGAAAAATTAAAATTTGTTGATGCGCTTGGAAACCCAAGGTTTAATGCTGAAACCCTTCATCATCCTCGATCCTCTGAATGGTTTCCAGCAATAGACATTTCAGAATTTGTGGATTTTCAGCTCAAAAAATCCCTTAATAAACGCTCCAGAAATAATATGAGGGCTGAATGTCCCAGACCCTTATTACCAAAAAATAGTAATATCACCCCCGAAATTGATCCTAAAGTAATTAAATATATTGGGACTCCTGCTGATAAAATCAAGAAAGGAATTGATAAATCCTGGCGTAATTGCCAGGACAAACTTTTAGATTCAATTGGTCCTATAACTAAATTGTTTGAGCTCTCTAAACAGGCTTTAATGGAAGAATCCTATTTAGACCCTGCTGTAGTAAGAGAATGGGTTCAAAGAATACTTTCTTTTGTGGGTAATACCAACTCTGCCATGATAATTGAAAGGCGCAAAAATATTTTACGCAGAATAGATCCAAAAATCTGTGATTCTGCTATTAATGAACTTAACTCAGATAAAGATGGTTTATTATTTGGAGATGCCTTTTTCAAGGATCTCAATCAATACACGAATACTTTCTCAACCCTTAACAAGGTTAAAACTACTTTGAGGAAATCTTTTAATTGAAAAAGTTTATTTTGTTTTTCCTCGTAATTACATAAATAAGAAAAAGCAAATGTCACATCAACATAATATAAATTGAGGCTTACAACAGCAGGTCTAAGTATCCTTAAAACAGCAATAATACTTCTTTAGTTTCCAGGTTACCTTATGCACTAATATAATATATTGTCTAGCATAATAATACACAGTATCACTTTCTCCTACTCCATCCAAGCCCCTTTCCCGTGTGAGTACAAGTAAGCCCAAGGAACTATCGGGGCCTCCATGACCCATAATATAATGAGATTCAGACACTCTTGAGATTACCAAATTGAACAGTACTCCAAAGTAACCAATACAATAAATATTCTTGATAACATAAATTATTGGTCTGATTGACTTGCAGCTCTGGCTTCTGAGTACATGATCCACGGTTCCCAGACAGAGATAAACTGTTCTTCTGTATCTAGCAAATTAGCTGCAGTATTACTCATTTGACAGTAATAACCAATTTTATTTAAGATAATCTGGAAGTTAGGGATCTCAGCTTTCCAAAACTGGGCTATTGTTAATCTAACTATGGTAAATATAAACTTTTTTTGTGCCATATTGAACCCCGGAATAGGTTCATGCAGAAGGGCCTGGGTGGCAGATACTCTTAAAGGGCATCTGAAAATGTTGCTCAATAAACTGAAGGTTTGTGACCAAATGTTTGCTACCCGCGGGCAGTCCCACCACATGTGTGAATAAGTACCGACTTCGCTACACCCTCTTAAACAATTTCTACTACCTAACTCCAAATTATGAAGTCTTGAGGGGTGGAAGTACCATCAAAATGCAGTATTCATGTAATTCTCTTTTAAATGAGCACATATGGAAAAGGTAGGTCCCTTATACAAAACAGCATTCCACTTTTCTAAAGTCCAAGTAAAATGAAATTCCTCTTCCCACTTCTGTATATAGGCATGCTTACATGCAGACAATGGAGAGTTAAAAATGGCGTACAGTCCAGTAATGGTCCCTCTCATTCTCTGTCTAGCTAAGCAGATTTGTTCTAAGTATGTGGTGCTCCATTTATATGAGCTACCTATCACCTCACAAACTCTTGCCCTCAGCTGTAGATAGTGATACCAACTGGGTCTATCTCGTTCATTAAGGCTAGCATATGTGTTAAAGTCCATAAAGTACTGTCCCCTCAAAGTGTCAGCAATTCTGTACAACCCCCTATTAGCCCATTTATTCTGAAGCCCCGAGTCAAGTGTAGTAGATAACGTTACTAGCAGCATTGCCTTAGATGTGTCTGATATTAGCTTAAATTTAGCGGTCAAAGAGTCCCATAATGAAACGGAGTGTGCAACCGCTAAGTAAGTTTTCCATACATTAGGTCTATGAGTTCTATTAGTCCATAAAAGTTTATAAATTGTTTCTATCCCAACCATTTCCGACTCCAATTGTACCCATTGAATATTATCAAATCTATTATGCCATAATGAAGTCTGAGCCATACGGGCTGCTCGGTAATATGCCAGAAAATCGGGCAACCCTATTCCACCCCCTCTTCTACCTCTACAAAGCGTTTGTTTATTGGTTCTCGCTCTCTTACCTTGCCAAATAAACTAAATTATATGTTTTTGAAGTTGTCTAAGCATTTTAGTTGACAATGAGACAGGCAAGCATCTAAACAGATATAATAATTTTGGGAAAATTGTCATTTTAATTCCAATTATTCTACCATATAATGAAATTTTCATCTTTTCCCATTTCTGAAGCAAATTTTTAATCTGTGATATCAAAGGAGGATAGTTAAGTTAGTAAAGATCATCAATCCTATTTGTAAGTATCACTCCTAAATATCTCATTCCTTTCTCAGCCCAAGAGAAAGAGAAATTTATCTCCATGAGTTTTTTTGTATGTGCTGGTAAATTAACACTAAGAGCTTCACACTTATCATTGTTGATTTTATAGCCTGATATCGCAGCAAACTTAACTATAGTAGAATACTATATTGGAAGGGAAATAAGTGGCTTTGTGATCGAGAGAATAATATCATCTGCGAAAAGACTAATTTTGTATTCTTTAGTGTTTGTGTGTATACCTGTGATATCTACACTTCGTCTAATGTTGGCTGCCAAAGGTTCGATACACAGTGCAAACAAAAGCGTGGAGAGAGGGCACCTCTGTCTGGTACCATTCATAATTTCAATGTGCTTGTTAAGTCTGGAAGCCAAAATTTTAGAAATTTTTTTAATATCCTGATTGATTAAGGATATAGGAAGATAATTTTTGCAGTGCTGCTTATTTTTGCCCGGCTTCGGGATCACCGAAATTCGAGCTAGTAAAAATTATTTCGGGACACAGCCCCCTTCTAACGTGATTAAAAGTGTACACCAATAAGGGGCCCAATTCGTCCAGAAAATAATTTTTAGGTGTTTGATTGTCTGTCTAATTTCAGCTAAAGTAATAGATGCATTTAGCCCATCTACGTCATCTGAATCAAGCTTAGGCAAGTCGCCCTGACCCAAAAAGTCTTGATAGTTTTCTAATTGTCGGGGATTCCTTTCTCCTCGGGGGAAGAGCATACAGTGATTGATAATATGATGCAAATGTGTCTGCTATAAGTCGTGGATGGTAAGTGGTAGAGCCATCTTGTTTCTGCAACTGGGGGATTGTCGTAAGCCTTGTCATATCTTTCTATCTGCAAGCTAACATCTTATCTGGCTTGTTTGCGTGAATAAAATATTGTGTGTCATTGAGTTTTAGGGATCTAGATGCTTCCTGAGATAACAATTTATATAGCTCCTCCCTTTTATCGTTTAATCTTTTTAGTGTGGTTGCGCTCTGAGTAGTACAGTGTTGATTATGTAATTGTTTAATTTCTTCTTTTAGTCTCTCACTATAGATGTGTGCAGCTTTTAATTTAGAGCTAGGCTCTCTAATATGCCTCTTGTAAAGGCCTTAAGCGCCCCCCACACATAACATGGGTTTTCTACTGACTGTTGGTTGGAGCCAATAAAAACTCCAATTTCCTTTCTCAAGAACTCCAGGAAAATTTTATCCTTAAAAAGGGTGGGATTCAAGTGCCAACTCTTATTCCTCAGCAGATCTATTAACCCTGAAAGTGTCGTTAAAACCACATTATGATCTGACCAGGTGCTAACTATTATGTCTGATTTTATAAGTAATGGTGCCAATATCTGGCTCACTAGAATATGGTCAATTCTTGAATAAGCCTTATGGGCTGTGGATTAAAAGGTATAATCCCTGTTTTTGCCATTCTGAACTCTCCAGCTATCTAATAGGTTGTGATCCAACAAAAAATCATACAGTACTTTTCTAAATTTCTGTGTTTGAGAAACAGATCTCACCCCTGATCTGTTCATTTCGGGGTCTACTACCAAGTTGAAGTCTCCCCCAATGATCAGCCTGTACTGTTTCCAGTACATTAATAACTTACTGATTTTAGCCAGGAATGGGGCCTGGGACTCATTAGGGGCATATGTTTCCTATGACAACTGGCGTGTCGTGGATTCTACCTCTTAATATTATGTATCTACCCTGTGCACCTATAAAAGCCTCTTATTCATGGAAATTGATACTATTATGCATAAGTATAGATACACCAAACTTTTTCCAACTACCAGTGGCATGATACTGCCACTTAGTACGCTCTGTCCCAATATTTAGGGGTTGCTGACTTAGTGAAATGCGTCTCTTGCATGAAGACTATGTGTGCCTGTAGGGATTTGTACATATTAATGGCTTTGCGCCTTTTCACATTTGAATGAAGAACTTTAACATTATGCGTGAGCACATTAAGTGTCATATATATATTGATTAATATTTGCTTTTAACATGAGTACATTGCTAAACGTTTCTGTAAATAACCATAATGTACCCCTCCCAAACGAGAGGATTAAACTTACATAAAATGAACAAGATACTGATTCAACCCTGAATACAACACCACACATTCGGTACCTGAAAATCATTGACTGTGAAGACCTTGACCTGCTGAGGAAAGAACAATAAACATTGCCAACAATAACATAAAACTGTAGAACTGAATATACAATCAAAATTATTTGTAACCCATCATCTGGGTTTAAGAACATAAGAAATAAGAAAACCTGTAAGAGAACTGTTAGTGGACTCAGTGGGAAGGGGAAGGGTAAAGGGAAGGCAGGGTAAAAGGTCCAGCAAGAAGGTTATCAAAAATAAAGAAGTCCGCCAGGAACTCCAAGTTGAACCAGTGAACTGAACGAAAAGTAATTACACCAGTCACACTTTATTTTCCTCTCCGCACATGGAGAATTAGCAATTGAAGTTTCAGCAGCATGTATCTCCTAGTGCTCTCTTCAAGTGGGGCTCTCCTGATCCCGGCTAGGCTGAGCATTTTTGCCCACAGATGTCCATTCTCTTGTAATTGCTTTACGCTGTGGCTTTGGGGAAGAAGTCTCTGTGTCGTTAATTTTCTCTAGCCTCAGTTTTTCCAGAATGCTCTGACCTTCCGAGAGACATGAGCAGGAGTATGATGACTTCTCATGCATAAAAATAAGCTTGAACGGAAAACCCCAATGATATTTAATCTGTGCCTTTATCAATACCAAAACAACCGGTTTAAGTTCTGGCCTCCTCTTGAGGGTAGTTGACGAAAGATCTGTGAATAGCTGCAAGGTATGACCTTCAAAGGTTATTCTATGAACATTCCGTATTGCTTGCATGATTTGATCCTTGATATGATAATAGTGTAACTTGGTGATCACATCTCTTGCTGTCGCTGTTGTAGGTGGTCTGGCCAGTGCCCTGTGTGCTCTGTCCATTAGAAACAATGAAGGATCTGTATCCGGCATTAATTGTTGAAGCAGTTTCAGTAGTGTATCCGGTAGGTTGTTGTATGATTCGGGCAGATTTCGAATTCTAATATTTGATCTTCTGGATCTGTTTTCCAAATCCTCCAATGCATCCTCCAGCTTTTGTATCTGTTCTTGTTGTGTTTGTATAACGGTCTGCATACTAGGTATTTCCTCCATAATATCATCCATTTTATCTTCCAATGCTGCCGTTCTATCTCAAATTTCTGCGATATCTTGTTTTAATTCTGAGAGAGCTGCCCTCATCTCTTCCTTAAACATTTGCTTAATCTGCAACAGAAGGTCACCACTCTGCGAACCCCCCTCCGATGCTGTATGGGGGCTTTTTGGGCAGGATGGTTGTGAATCTGCATCCACAGATGGTTCCCCAGCATTTTGTTTCTTTTTTAGCTGAGATCTCGAGAGACAGTCTTTAACTGACTGGTTTCTTCCTTTCATTATAGCTAGCTAGGTAGATCTCAGTAGATAGCAAGGACTGGAATTCAACAATTAATAACAGGAGAGTTATAATAGATGCATAGGAAAGGGCTCCCACTCAGCCCGCTTATAAGATATGTTTCTAATTCAGCTCCATGCCTATAGATTTAACAGGTTGCAGCGTATGAATAAGCATGTACCAAGAGGGTGCCAGTTTTTAAGGCTTATTGATTAGTACTCCCTCGGTGTCCCAGTCCCACCTATATCTTGCAGGGCTAGGAAGGGAGACAACAGTGCCTGTAAAGTCTTTTAACTGCAGTAAGCACCCTTCTCAGGTATTGTAAATTACTTAGGCTTGTCCTGCCATATAATCTCTCTTCCCAGGAGCTGTGTCCTCACAGGACGATCACGGAGTAGGGAATTGGGGATATGACCCGCCACCACCAAGGATGGCAGGAAAGGGGGAGGGAGAGAGATATAAATCTAATTATTTTAAAAGTTCCAGGAACTCAAAGCTGCTGTACTTGGACATTCAATGATGTTACACAGGCTATCAGGCAGTCTTTTGATAATAATACAGCAAGTCTATGTAAATTGGTAACCAAGACACCGTAGATGCTCTTGCAAATTTTGTGGCTATGATATTAAAATGATATGCCTCAGAGAGAAAGAAAATGGCGATTTTTCCCGCCACCAGCCCCTCTCCTTTGCTCCTCTGCCACTCAATCTATGTACTTTTTGTGACTTGCAGGTCCCCAAAACAGGCCAGATTTCTCCCCAAGTATGCCACTACCTTGTCTCACCTCCGGTTGCTGTTCAATTATCACAGCTTAACTCGTTAGTCACTGGGCTGCTATGTCTCTTGCAATCAATATTTGGTAATAAAAGTAGTGGGTTCTTACCACAAGCTGCTTGTATATGCCCCAGGAGGCCTGTGAGTCCGGGATGGTTAAAAGTTTCTCCTTTATTCCTTTGTGACAAACTTTGAGCCGAGGTCCGTTGTAGGCCACAGCCGTGGCCTTTCCTACTTTTTCTCCGGTTCTGTGATTCCGGCCCTCGACGATTCTCCACAAAACTTTTAAACTTTTATATAAAATAATTCCCACCCATACACAAGTGCCTAGGGATTGGAATTTGGGCAATTTCTGCTGAAAATATCACCTTTGTGGCTGATTTTTAATGTTTTATCAGCAGAGTTGCAGCAATCTGCTTCTTCTCCTGTTGCTGGCTAGCTCCGCCCCCTTGAGGAAATCTTTTAATACAAATAATTTCTCTGACAGGGCCGGGAAAGGCAGAGGCCGCTTCCCCGGCCGTACCTCTTTTGTGTCCAGGCCTCAATTTCAACAATCCAATTATCCATACTACTACCAACAACATATCCACAAGAACATTTAAAACAAACTCCCTTCTTTCCTTCCCGAGCCAGGCAACAAAGAAGTTTTCGCTCCAGACCAAGATCTTGCCCTTCTACAGGTAACTCCTTTTTCTTCTCTACCCCTCCTTTCTTCCCCATCCAAAGTTGGAGGAAGATTATCCCTTTATGCCCACAATTGGAATCTAATCACCTCAGATCAATGGGTTCTTCAAGCAATTTGGGGAGTTTGTATAGATTTTATCTCTCCTCCAATTCAATTCAAAAAAACAAATCCCATTTATTTTTCAGAAACAGACAAAATTATGGTTCAGGAAGAGATAAAACATTTATATCTAAAAGAAGCTATTGCTCTAAGCCTAAATCCCCATCAAGCTTATGTCAGCAACATCTTTCTGGTAAAAAAGAAAAACAATCAATTCAGACCAGTCATCAATTTAAAATCCCTAAACGTTTTTGTTGTTTACAATCATTTCAAAATGGAAGGCATTCATCTCCTCAGAGATTGCCTTCTAGACAACGATTGGCTGGTCCATCTAGATCTCTCTGACGCTTACCTTACAGTCCCTATAGCCCAAGAGCATTGGAATTTCCTGACATTCTTTTGGGAAGACCAAGTTTGGAATTTCATATCCCTGCCATTTGGCCTGTCTTCTGCCCCTTGGATATTTACAAAGATTCTAAAACCTGTAGTTTCATGGCTCCGCCTTTGGGTGATTCACCTAATTATTTATTTGGACGACATCCTTCTGATGAACCAGAATTTTCTCTCTCTTCAACAACAATTACTGATGACTTTAGACCTTCTGAAGAATTTGGGTTTCCTTGTAAACAAAGAAAAATCAATTCTAAACCCCACTCAATCTCTAACTTTTCTGGGATTCCTTATAGATACTACAACAGCCACCTTAAGTCTTCCCTTAGACAAAATAAAAAATGTAAAGAAAGAAATAGCCAAAACAATTTCCAAACAATCTGTCCCTATCCGTCAGATAGCCAGGATAGTAGGGTTACTCTCATCCTCTATCCAGGCTATTTTCCCTGCCCCCCTTCATTATTGAGAACTTCAGAGATTAAAGATTTCCTTTTTACAAAAAGGTTTATCTTATTCTCACCCCATTCCATTGTCATCAGAAGCCAAAGAGGAGCTTGCATGATAGCTCAGCATGCTAAGGCACTGTGGCTGAGTTCTGTAACAACCCAAGGGTTGCAGGTTCGATCCCCGGCAAGGTTCACTCAGCCTTTCATCCTTCCGAGGTTGATAAAATGAGCAGCGCCTCGAGACCCTTACGGGTGATTAGCCGCGCTTTACAAGTACCCAATACATACATACATACATACATACATGCATGGTGGCTTTACCATATGGAAGCTTGGAATGGGAGAGCAATTTTTGGCAAAGCTCTGGATTTGATTATAGAATCAGATGCGAGTCGCTCAGGTTGGGGAGCCAGCTGCGGTCCACCCATAACAGGAGGCAAATGGTCTCCTGGAGAAAAAGAACTTCATATAAATTGTCTAGAACTTTTAGCAGGTTCTTTTTGCGGTCAAGATATTCGTAAAGACTCCGCTTCCTACTTCTATTCTTCTTCGGATGGACAATATTTCCGCGGTTCGTTATTTGAATCGTCTCGGGGGTACCAAATCGAGAAATCTGTCCAATATTACCAAAGATTTCATTCATCTTTGTTTAGACAGGAATATTTCTGTCAAAGCAGAATTCATTCCAGGTCTCTCAAATTCGGTGGCAGACTGGGGCACCCGTTTCCTCAGATTCCAGCGATTGGATGTTGAACAGAAGATTTTTTTCTGTCAATTCAATCTCTTCGCAGTCCCTTTTGTATAGACCTATTTGCGTCTCGTCTCAACTTTCAACTTCCTCGATATCTCAGTTGGCGTCCAGACCCCGACGCATTAGCCATAAATGCATTTCTCCAACTATGGCCGTCTCTCGGAGCTTATGCTTTTCCCCCGTTCTCTCTGATTGCTTGAACAATATCGATTGTTTGCAGGAATTTTCTTTCACTGGTTTTGATAACCCCTCTTTGGCCAACTCAAGCATGGTATTCTTCCCTTTTTGAGATGTCTTTCAAGCTTCCCCTTCTTCTTCCCGTCTGTCAAGATCTCCTTCTAGATCCCAACGACAATCCCCACAATCTCATGATCAATCAATCCCTCAAGTTGATAGCGTGGACGATTAAGAGGAGGTCAGAAATCTCTTCCGCCTTTCGGAAGGAGCTAGAGACCTCATTCGGGAATCATGGGCCCCGTGTACCCACAAATGTTATTTTTCCGCTTGGTCCAGATAGTCTTGCTGGTGCGTACAAAGAAATCTGGATCCCGTTTCAACTCCTTTAACTAATATTCTAATTTTTTTGTCCCACCTTTCTGATCTCGGTTTAGCTTATAGATCTATAAATGTTTCTAGATCTGCCATTTCTGCTAAACATGATCCTATAAACAATTCTCCTGTAGATAAACATTCTTTGGTTTGTCGCCTTCTTAAAGCCATAAGAATTAAAAGACCTCCTATTCCTAAGTACAATCGTTTTTGGGATGTAGATTTAATTTTTTCTCTTTTTAAATCTTGGCCCTCTAATTAATTAATTTTTGTCTCTTAACCCCTTAACGACCGATGACGTATGCCATACGTCCTCAAAAAAAAAAGCACTTAACGACCGAGGACGTATGGCATACGTCGTCGGTTTAACAGAGCACTGGAAGCGATCAAAATCGCTTCCAGCTGCTCTAACAGTATTGCAGGCTTGCCTTGATGTCTAGGCATCCTGCAATACTGTTCCCGAGTGCCGGGACCGGATTGATCACTCCCCCACGAGTGATCACTTCCGGTTTCGCTCCACGTGGAGCCCGGCAGTGTTTCAGAGCATCGGAAGCGATCGGACACGCTTCCGATGCTCTGCTTGTGTGCTAAGTGCCTCGGTGGGTCGAGGCACTTAGTTAGTTATAAAATGAAGGTAAATAATAAAAAAACAAAAACGTTTAAAATAAAATAAAAAAAAAAAAAGCCCTAAATAGCCCCCCCCCTCCCCCTTCACTAGGCATCCAAGATGGCGATGCCCAGTGCATCATGGGGCCTCTGGGGGTGTCCCTAGCCTGCATCATCATAGGGGCAAGCTAGGGTCACCCAATCTGAGCCTCCCACCCTAAAAATAATAATAATAATAAAATACCCCATTTGTCTGATCATGTCAATATTTGTAAATATTGACTATGATCAGTGTGGATCTCCCTCCCTCTCCTCACTTGCCATTTTGTTGGAGAGAGAGAAAGACCTGTATTTAGCAGAGAGAGAGATTTATTTCTTTTATTTGTTAAAAAATATAGAACCAAAGGCTCTTTTCAGAGCCATTAACCCATAGCTTGCCAGTGATCACTATATATCACTGGCAGTAACATAGGTGCACTTTTTTTTTGCTGCATTTTGCTGTCTGTGCATTTTTTTAGGGGTTAATTTTGTTGTTGTAATTTTTTAAAAACCCAAAGGCTCTTTTCAGAAACATTTAGTTAATTTAATTTAATTTTCAGAGCCATTAACCCCTAGCTTGCCAGTGATCACTATATATCACTGGCAGTAGCATAGGTGCACTTTTTTTTTGCTGCATTTTGCTGTCTGTGCATTTTTTTAGGGGTTAATTTTGTTGTTGTAATTTTTTAAAAACCCAAAGGCTCTTTTCAGAAACATTTAGTTAATTTAATTTAATTTTCAGAGCCATTAACCCCTAGCTTGCCAGTGATCGCTATAAATCACTGGCAGTTGCATAGCTGTACTTTTTTGCTGTCTGTGCATTTTTTTAGGGGTTAATTTTGTTGTTGTAATTTTTTAAAAACCCAAAGGCTCTTTTCAGAAACATTTAGTTAATTTAATTTTCAGAGCCATTAACCCCTAGCTTGCCAGTGATCGCTATAAATCACTGGCAGTAGCATAGCTGTACTTTTTTGCTAGTTAATTTAGTTAATTAATTTAGTTAATTTAATTTAATTTTCAGAGCCATTAACTCCTAGCTTGCCAGTGATCGCTATAAATCACTGGCAGTTGCATAGCTGTACTTTTTTGCTGTCTGTGCATTTTTTTTTAGGGGTTAATTTTGTTGTAATTTTTTAAAAACCCAAAGGCTCTTTTCAGAAACATTTAGTTAATTTAATTTTCAGAGCCATTAACCCCTAGCTTGCCAGTGATCGCTATAAATCACTGGCAGTAGCATAGCTGTACTTTTTTGCTAGTTAATTTAGTTAATTAATTTAGTTAATTTAATTTTCAGAGCAATTAACCCCTAGCTTGCCAGTGATCGCTATAAATCACTGGCAGTTGCATAGCTGTACTTTTTTGCTGTCTGTGCATTTTTTTAGGGGTTCATTTTGTTGTTGTAATTTTTTAAAAACCCAAAGGCTCTTTTCAGAAACATTTATTTAATTTAATTTTCAGAGCCATTAACCTCTAGCTTGCCAGTGATCGCTATAAATCACTGGCAGTAGCATAGCTGTACTTTTTTGCTAGTTAATTTAGTTAATTAATTTAGTTAATTTAATTTTTTTTAGTAATTGTTTTCTGTGACAGATACAAAAATGTCACAGAAAAGATATAGTGCTGAGGAGGCGTATGCCATCCTTGCGTCAGAGTCAGATGCCTCTATTTCTGACTCAGACCCCAATTTTGACCCTGCCATGTGCTCAGATACATCACTAGATGCAGTCTCAACTGATAGTGATGTATCTGTGGCTGCTAGCCCCCCTGCCAGCCCCCCTGCTAGCCCCCCTGCCAGAAGGAGGCGTGTTGCTGCCATTGCTGCTGAAGAGTGGGTAACGCCTCATCTCCAGAGGCCAGATATCCCACCCTTCACAGCAAATGCTGGCATAAATATAGATGTGGCAGGTTTTAGCCCCCAGCAGTTTCTGGAAGTGTTTCTGGGCGATGATATATTGGGGAACATTGTCGCCCAAACTAATTTATATGCCCATCAGTTCCGTGCTGCAAAGCCTGGAACATATTTGGCAAAGCAGCAATGGGCCCCCATCAATGTGCCAGAATTCAAAAAATTCTGGGCATTGACTATGCTGATGGGCATCATAAAGAAACCCTCCATTCGCTCCTACTGGAGTACTAGCCCCATCTGCTCTACCCCCATTTTCTCCCAGACTATGTTGAGGAAGAGGTATGAAATGATTCTGCATTTCATGCACTTCAGCGACAACAGCCTGTGCCCCCCTAGGGAGCATCCCCAATTTGACAGGTTGTATAAAATCCGCCCCCTGATAACCCACTTTTCTGCCAGGTTTGCAGAGGCTTATACACCTGGAAGGAATATATGCGTTGATGAATCCCTAATGAAGTATAAGGGAAGGCTGGGATTCAAGCAGTATATTCCTTCCAAACGCTCCAGATATGGGGTAAAGGTGTATAAGCTCTGTGACAGCGAGACTGGGTATACTCAGGCCTTCCGGGTGTATGAGGGAAAGGATAGCCACCTTGACCCTCCAGGTTGCCCAGAACATATGGGAACCACTGGCAAGATTGTCTGGGACCTGATATTACCCCTAATGAACAAAGGGTATCACTTGTAGTTAGACAATTTTTATACAAGTGTCCTTTTGTTCAAGCTACTGTATTGCTTTGATACAGTAGCTTGCGGTACAATTAAAAAGAACCGCGCAGGTTTCCCAGGACAGCTTGTTCGCACCCGGCTACGAAGGGGGGAGACCTCAGCTCTGTGCCAAGAGGAGCTGTTGGCACTGAAGTACAGAGACAAGAAGGATGTATACCTTCTTACCACCATCCACACAGAGAGGACGGTGGCGGTTTCTGTACGTGGCAGAGCTGAGATCATAAGGAAGCCAGTGTGCATCAAGTCTTATAACCGGCATATGGGTGGGGTTGATCTGGCTGATCAGCTGCTGCAGCCCTACCTAATTATGCGGAAGACAAGGGCCTGGTACAAAAAGGTTGCAATTTACCTAATGCAGATTGCAACCCACAACGCTTTTTTGTTGTTCAAAAAAGCAAACCCCAGAGTTAAAAAGACTTTTTTACAGTTTCAGCTCCAGATTATTACGGGGATTTTGTACCATGATGCACCTGCTCCCCGGGCGGTGATGGGAGAGAGCAGAGTTGGGGCTACCCATTTTATTTTTAAAATCCCCCCTACTGCCACAAAGCAGAAACCACAAAAAAAATGCAGAGTCTGTACCAAGAGGGGGAAGAGAAGGGACACCATATATTACTGTCCTGATTGCCCTGGACAGCCTGCACTCTGCATTGGGGACTGCTTCAAGCGGTACCATACAATGGTCAATTTTTAAAAAAATAAATACATTTGCTGTTACATATATATATATATATATATATATATATATATATATATATATATATATATATATATATATATATATATATATATATATATATATATATATATTTTTGGTTATGTTTACAGTTAGATGTTTTTTTGTTTTTTTTACTTTTACTGTGCCAGATTTTTACATTTCACTACTCTATTTTTTTCTAAAATTGGGCCTGTTTTTTTTTAACCAAAACCCCTGTCAAACCTATGCATGGGGGACATAGGTGTTCTCAGGGTGCCTTGCAGAAAACAACCTGAAGTATGTTTTTGTAATAACTTACAACAGTCTCTCCTAAATTATAGTCAAAAAGCAATGTGTCTGTAAAAATGAAAATTGAAAAATTACCACCATACACTTTCTCCAATTTTTTGGGCTAAAACGGTTGCTTCAAAGGCATCAAAGCACACCATATACAATACCTTGGGGTGTCAACATTTAAAAAATATACACTTTGAATGCAATAAATAAAAGTGGGGTATGCGATAGGCCCCAAACTAAAGATAGGCCTATCAGAAGAAATACTCTCATTTTTAATAACTAAAATCACAAGTCATAAAATTGTAACATAACCTTCCCAAAATCCTGGCAAACCTATGCATGGGGGGCATAGGTGTACTCAGGGTGCCTTGCAGAAAACAACCTGAAGTATTCTTTTGCAATAACTTACAACAATCTCTCCTAAATCATAGTCAAAAAGCAATGTGTCTGTAAAAATGAAAATTGAAAAATTACCACCATATACTTTCTCCAATTTTTTGGGCTAAAACGGTTGCTTCAAAGGCATCAAAGCACACCATATACAATACCTTGGGGTGTCAACATTTAAAAAATATACACTTTGAATGCAATAAATAAAAGTGGGGTATGCGATAGGCCCCAAACTAAAGATAGGCCTATCAGAAGAAATACTCTCATTTTTAATAACTAAAATCACAAGTCATAAAATTGTAACATAACCTTCCCAAAATCCTGGCAAACCTATGCATGGGGGGCATAGGTGTACTCAGGGTGCCTTGCAGAAAACAACCTGAAGTATTCTTTTGCAATAACTTACAACAATCTCTCCTAAATCATAGTCAAAAAGCAATGTGTCTGTAAAAATGAAAATTGAAAAATTACCACCATATACTTTCTCCAATTTTTTGGGCTAAAACGGTTGCTTCAAAGGCATCAAAGCACACCATATACAATACCTTGGGGTGTCAACATTTAAAAAATATACACTTTGAATGCAATAAATAAAAGTGGGGTATGTGATAGGCCCCAAACTAAAGATAGGCCTATCAGAAGAAATACTCTCATTTTTAATAACTAAAATCATGTAACATAACCTTCCCAAAATCCTGGCAAACCTATGCATGGGAGGCATAGGTGTACTCAGGGTGCCTTGCAGAAAACAACCTGAAGTATTCTTTTGCAATAACTTACAACAGTCTCTCCTAAATCATAGTAAAAAAGCAATGTGTCTGTAACAATGAAAATTGAAAAATTACCACCATATACTTTCTCCAATTTTTTGGGCTAAAACGGTTGCATCAAAGTCATCAAACCACTCCATGTATAATACCTTGGGGGGTCAACTTTTTAAATATAATCACATTTATGGAAAACAAATAAATTGGGGTATGTTAAAAGACCCCCAAAAAAGACGATAGGCAAAGAAAATATGTTAAATGTGAAAAAAAATCACAAACACATGTCAGACATTTGGCATTGCACCGCCCAAACAAGCCACCAAACCTATGCATAGGTGGTATCACTGAACTCAGGAGATGTTGGTGACCACATATTGGTGTCTTCTTTGGTAGTAACACATAACAGGAGCTGTGAATCCATGTCTAAAGTACAATGTATGTGAAAAATAACACAAAGAAATGAATGCCCAATAGTTTGACAAAGACTAGTGGTTGAATTAGTGTATGGAAAGTGTTAAAACACCTGCATTTGAAATACCCTAGGATGTCTACTTTTCAAAAATATATGGTTTTATGGGGGTAAATTACATTGGCCGGCTTCAGAAATGTCTTAAATAGAACATGGGTGCATGGGATGTGAAAATGGGAAGTGTAAAAACTGGAATGCGCTTCCTAAAAATAAGGCCTTCTAGCCCCCAGAGAACCCAACACACCTATACATGGGTGGTATCACTGTACTCAGGAGATGTTGTTGAACACATATTGAGGTGTTTTTTGGCAGTAACACATAACAGGAACTGAGAATCCATGCCTAAATTACAATGTGTGTGAAAAATAACACAAAAAAATGACTACCCAAAAGTTTGACAAAGACTGGTGGTTGAATTAGTGCATGGAAAGTGTTAAAATACCAGCATTTGAAATACCCTAGGGTGTCTACTTTTCAAAAATATATGGTTTGATGGGGGTAAATTCCATTGGCCAGCTTCAGAAATGTCCCAAATAGGACATGGGTGCATGATGACCGATGTGAAAATTCCAAGTTGAAAAACTGGAATGCGCTTCCTAAAATTAAGGCCTTTTAGCCCCCAGAGAACCCGACACACCTATACATGGGTGGTATCACTGTACTCAGGAGATGTTGTTGAACACATATTGAGGTGTTTTTTGGCAGTAACACATAACAGGAACTGAGAATCCATGCCTAAAGTACAATGTGTGTGAAAAATAACACAAAATAATGACTACCCAAAAGTTTGACAAAGACTGGTGGTTGAATTAGTGCATGGAAAGTGTTAAAATACAAGCATTTGAAATACCCTAGGGTGTCTACTTTTCAAAAATATATGGTTTGATGGGGGTAAATTCCATTGACCAGCTTCAGAAATGTCCCAAATAGGACATGGGTGCATGATGACCGATGTGAAAATTCCAAGTTGAAAAACTGGAATGCGCTCCCTAAAAATAAGAGCTTTTAGCCCCCCGAGAACCCGACACACCTAAACATGGGTGGTATCACTGTACCCAGGAGATGCTGCTGAAGACATATGAGGGTGTTATTTGGCAGTAACCCTTAATATTATCAGTAAATGTATTCTTAAATTGCTATTTTGTCAAAAAATCAAATTATTTTTCCCCCCCCCCCCAAACTTTGGCATAGATTGGTGGTAAAATGGTTGCATGAAAAAAGTCAAAATACCCCAAGTTTAATACCTTAGGTTGTCTTCTTTTAAAAAATATATACATTTGAAGGGTTATTCAGGGATTCATGACAGATATTGGTGTTACAATGTAACTATCGCCAATTTTGTAAAAACATGGTTTTGAAATAGCAAAGCGCTACTTGTACTTATTGCCCTATAACTTGCAAAAAAAGCAAAGAACATGTAAACATTGGGTATTTATAAACTCAGGACAAAATTTAGAAACTGTTTAGCATTGGTATTTTATGGTGGTTGTAGATGTGTAAGAGATTTTGGGGCTCAAAGTTAGAAAAAGTGCATTTTTTTTCATTTTTTCCTCATATTTTATATTTTTTTTTATAGTAAATTATAAGATATGATGAAAATAATCATATCTTTAGAAAGTCCATTTAATGGCGAGAAAAACAGTATTTAATATGTGTGGGTACAGTAAATGAGTAAGAGGAAAATTACAGTTAAACACAAACATCGCAGAAATGCAAAAATAGCCTTGGTCCCAGATGGTCAACAAATTGAAAAGTGGTCTGGTCACTAAGGGGTTAAACAGATTTCTGCCAAACTGGCTACTCTTCTTTGTTTAATTTCTTTTAGGAGAATTTCTGATGTTTGGGCTTTAGATTTTAACTCTAAATGTTTTTCTCCTGAAGGTGTTACCTTTTTAATATCTCGCAGAACTAAAACTCTGTCTTCCTCTATTTTTTATCCTTACCTTTCTTCTGAACCTTTCCTATGTGTTGTTTCATGTCTGAAGGAGTATGAATCTCGAACTTCCTCTTTTAGATCTTCTTCGTCTAATCAACTTTTATTATCATTTATTCCTCCTCATAACCCTGTCTCTTCTACTTCTATAGCGAGGTGGGTTAAATGGGTTATGTCAGAAGCTGGCATTGATTTGTTTTTTTCTTCCCATTCGGTTAGAGGTTCAGCGGCTTCTAAAGCCTTTTTTAAAATCCGCTCCTTTACAAGACATTTTGAAGGCTGCTGACTGGTTCTCTTTAAACATTTCTATTTTAAACCCATTCAACATGCCTCGCTTAATTTGTTTTATTAATCTGTGTTTTATTATCATTGCTTTAAACTAGCAAAAATATGAAGTTTCTGGTCTTGTAATAAAATTCCGATTATCCTAGCTTTGTGAAGGAATAATCTAGATTTTATTAAAGACACAGAGACAAATATTTTCCCTCCACTTGTATTTCCCTCCCCTATGTATTATTAATGTTATTTTATATATCCTAGCTACCATCTGATAAATCTTCTTTCTTTCATGTAATTAGCAAGAGTCCATGAGCTAGTGACGTATGGGATATACATTCCTACCAGGAGGGGCAAAGTTTCCCAAACCTCAAAATGCCTATAAATACACCCCTCACCACACCCACAATTCAGTTTTACAAACTTTGCCTCCGATGGAGGTGGTGAAGTAAGTTTGTGCTAGATTCTACGTTGATATGCGCTCCGCAGCAAGTTGGAGCCCGGTTTTCCTCTCAGCGTGCAGTGAATGTCAGAGGGATGTGAGGAGAGTATTGCCTATTTGAATGCAGTGATCTCCTTCTACGGGGTCTATTTCATAGGTTCTCTGTTATCGGTCGTAGAGATTCATCTCTTACCTCCCTTTTCAGATCGACGATATACTCTTATATATACCATTTCCTCTGCTGATTCTCGTTTCAGTACTGGTTTGGCTTTCTACAAACATGTAGATGAGTGTCCTGGGGTAAGTAAATCTTATTTTCGGTGACACTCTAAGCTATGGTTGGGCACTTTGTTTATAAAGTTCTAAATATATGTATTCAAACATTTATTTGCCTTGACTCAGAATGTTCAACTTTCCTTATTTTTCAGACAGTCAGTTTCATATTTGGGATAATGCATTTGATTTAATCATTTTTTTCTTACCTTCAAAAATTTGACTTTTTTTCCCTGTGGGCTGTTAGGCTCGCGGGGGCTGAAAATGCTTCATTTTATTGCGTCATTCTTGGCGCGGACTTTTTTGGCGCAAAAATTCTTTTCCGTTTCCGGCGTCATACGTGTCGCCGGAAGTTGCGTCATTTTTTGACGTTATTTTGCGCCAAAAATGTCGGCGTTCCGGATGTGGCGTCATTTTTGGCGCCAAAAGCATTTAGGCGCCAAATAATGTGGGCGTCTTATTTGGCACTAAAAAATATGGGCGTCGCTTTTGTCTCCACATTATTTAAGTCTCATTTTTCATTGCTTCTGGTTTCTAGAAGCTTGTTCTTTGGCATTTTTTCCCATTCCTGAAACTGTCATTTAAGGAATTTGATCAATTTTGCTTTATATGTTGTTTTTTCTCTTACATATTGCAAGATGTCTCACGTTGCATCTGAGTCAGAAGATACTACAGGAAAATCGCTGTCTAGTGCTGGATCTACCAAAGCTAAGTGTATCTGCTGTAAACTTTTGGTAGCTATTCCTCCAGCTGTTGTTTGTATTGATTGTCATGACAAACTTGTTAATGCAGATAATATTTCCTTTAGTAAAGTACCATTGCCTGTTGCAGTTCCTTCAACATCTAAGGTGCAGAATGTTCCTGATAACATAAGAGATTTTGTTTCTGAATCCATAAAGAAGGCTATGTCTGTTATTTCTCCTTCTAGTAAACGTAAAAAATCTTTTAAAACTTCTCTCCCTACAGATGAATTTTTAAATGAACATCATCATTCTGATTCTGATGACTCTTCTGGTTCAGAGGATTCTGTCTCAGAGGTTGATGCTGATAAATCTTCATATTTATTTAAAATGGAATTTATTCGTTCTTTACTTAAAGAAGTTCTAATTGCTTTAGAAATAGAGGATTCTGGTCCTCTTGATACTAATTCTAAACGTTTGGATAAGGTATTTAAATCTCCTGTGGTTATTCCAGAAGTTTTTCCTGTTCCTAATGCTATTTCTGCAGTAATTTCCAAAGAATGGGATAAATTGGGTAATTCATTTACTCCTTCTAAACGTTTTAAGCAATTATATCCTGTGCCGTCTGACAGATTAGAATTTTGGGACAAAATCCCTAAAGTTGATGGGGCTATTTCTACCCTTGCTAAACGTACTACTATTCCTACGTCAGATGGTACTTCGTTTAAGGATCCTTTAGATAGGAAAATTGAATCCTTTCTAAGAAAAGCTTATCTGTGTTCAGGTAATCTTCTTAGACCTGCTATATCTTTGGCTGATGTTGCTGCAGCTTCAACTTTTTGGTTGGAAACTTTAGCGCAACAAGTAACACATCATGATTCTCATGATATTATTATTCTTCTTCAGCATGCTAATAATTTTATCTGTGATGCTATCTTTGATATTATCAGAGTTGATGTCAGGTTTATGTCTCTAGCTATTTATGGCTTAAGACTTGGAATGCTGATATGGCTTCTAAATCAACTCTACTTTCCATTTCTTTCCAGGGTAACAAATTATTTGGTTCTCAGTTGGATTCTATTATTTCAACTGTTACTGGTGGGAAAGGAACTTTTTTACCACAAGATAAAAAATCTAAAGGTAAAAACAGGGCTAATAATCGTTTTCGTTTCAACAAAGAACAAAAGTCTGATCCTTCATCCTCAGGAGCAGTATCAGTTTGGAAACCATCTCCAATCTGGAATAAATCCAAGCCAGCCAGAAAGGCAAAGCCTGCTTCTAAGTCCACATGAAGGTGCGGCCCTCATTCCAGCTCAGCTGGTAGGGGGCAGGTTACGTTTTTTCAAAGAAATTTGGATCAATTCTGTTCACAATCTTTGGATTCAGAACATTGTTTCAGAAGGGTACAGAATTGGTTTCAAGATGAGAGCTCCTGCAAAGAGATTTTTTCTTTCCCGTGTCCCAGTAAATCCAGTAAAAGCTCAAGCATTTCTGAATTGTGTTTCAGATCTAGAGTTGACTGGAGTAATTATGCCAGTTCCAGTTCAGGAACAGGGGATGGGGTTTTATTCAAATCTCTTCATTGTACCAAAGAAGGAGAATTCCTTCAGACCAGTTCTGGATCTAAAAATATTGAATCGTTATGTAAGGATACCAACGTTCAAGATGGTAACTGTAAGGACTATCTTGCCTTTTGTTCAGCAAGGGAATTATATGTCCACAATAGATTTACAGGATGCATATCTGCATATTCCGATTCATCCAGATCATTATCAGTTCCTGAGATTCTCTTTTCTGGACAAGCATTACCAGTTTGTGGCTCTGCCGTTTGGCCTAGATACAGCTCCAAGAATTTTTACAAAGGTTCTCGGTGCCCTTCTATCTGTAATCAGAGAACAGGGTATTGTGGTATTTCCTTATTTGGACGATATCTTGGTACTTGCTCAGTCTTTACATTTAGCAGAATTTCATACGAATCGACTTGTGTTGTTTCTTCAAGATCATGGTTGGAGGATCAATTTACCAAAAAGTTCATTGATTCCTCAGACAAGGGTAACCTTTCTGGGTTTCCAGATAGATTCAGTGTCCATGACTCTGTCTTTAACAGACAAGAGACGTCTAAAACTGATTGCAGCTTGTCGAAACCTTCAGTCACAATCATTCCCTTCGGTAGCCTTATGCATGGAAATTCTAGGTCTTATGACTGCTGCATCGGACGCGATCCCCTTTGCTCGTTTTCACATGCGACCTCTTCAGCTTTGTATGCTGAATCAATGGTGCAAGGATTACACAAAGATATCTCAATTAATATCTTTAAAACCGATTGTTCGACACTCTCTAACGTGGTGGACAGATCACCATCGTTTAATTCAGGGGGCTTCTTTTGTGCTTCCGACCTGGACTGTAATTTCAACAGATGCAAGTCTCACAGGTTGGGGAGCTGTGTGGGGATCTCTGACGGCACAAGGAGTTTGGGAATCTCAGGAGGTGAGATTACCGATCAATATTTTGGAACTCCGTGCAATTTTCAGAGCTCTTCAGTTTTGGCCTCTTCTGAAGAGAGAATCGTTCATTTGTTTTCAGACAGACAATGTCACAACTGTGGCATACATCAATCATCAAGGAGGAACTCACAGTCCTCTGGCTATGAAAGAAGTATCTCGAATTTTGGTTTGGGCGGAATCCAGCTCCTGTCTAATCTCTGCGGTTCATATCCCAGGTGTAGACAATTGGGAAGCGGATTATCTCAGTCGCCAAACGTTGCATCCGGGCGAATGGTCTCTTCACCCAGAGGTATTTCTTCAGATTGTTCAAATGTGGGAACTTCCAGAAATAGATTTGATGGCGTCCCATCTAAACAAGAAACTTCCCAGGTATCTGTCCAGATCCCGGGATCCTCAGGCGGAAGCAGTGGATGCATTATCACTTCCTTGGAAGTATCATCCTGCCTATATCTTTCCGCCTCTAGTTCTTCTTCCAAGAGTAATCTCCAAGATTCTGAAGGAATGCTCGTTTGTTCTGCTGGTAGCTCCGGCATGGCCTCACAGGTTTTGGTATGCGGATCTTGTCCGGATGGCCTCTTGCCAACCGTGGACTCTTCCGTTAAGACCAGACCTTCTGTCACAAGGTCCTTTTTTCCATCAGGATCTGAAATCCTTAAATTTAAAGGTATGGAGATTGAACGCTTGATTCTTCGTCAAAGAGGTTTCTCTGACTCTGTGATTAATACTATATTACAGGCTCGTAAATCTGTATCTAGAGAGATATATTATAGAGTCTGGAAGACATATTTCTTGGTGTATTTCTCATCATTTTTCTTGGCATTCTTTTAGATTACCGAGAATTTTACAGTTTCTTCAGGATGGTTTAGATAAAGGTTTGTCCGCAAGTTCCTTGAAAGGACAAATCTCTGCTCTTTCTGTTCTTTTTCACAGAAAGATTGCTATTCTTCCTGATATTCATTGTTTTGTACAAGCTTTGGTTTGTATAAAACCTGTCATTAAGTCAATTTCTCCTCCTTGGAGTTTGAATTTGGTTCTGGGGGCTCTTCAAGCTCCTCCGTTTGAACCTATGCATTCATTGGACATTAAATTACTTTCTTGGAAAGTTTTGTTCCTTTTGGCCATCTCTTCTGCCAGAAGAGTTTCTGAATTATCTGCTCTTTCTTGTGAGTCTCCTTTTCTGATTTTTCATCAGGATAAGGCGGTGTTGCGAACTTCTTTTGAATTTTTACCTAAAGTTGTGAATTCCAACAACATTAGTAGAGAAATTGTGGTTCCTTCATTATGTCCTAATCCTAAGAATTCTAAGGAGAAATCGTTGCATTCTTTGGATGTTGTTAGAGCTTTGAAATATTATGTTGAAGCTACTAAATCTTTCCGAAAGACTTCTAGTCTATTTGTTATCTTTTCCGGTTCTAGAAAAGGCCAGAAAGCTTCTGCCATTTCTTTGGCATCTTGGTTGAAATCTTTAATTCATCTTGCCTATGTTGAGTCGGGTAAAACTCCGCCTCAGAGAATTACAGCTCATTCTACTAGGTCAGTTTCTACTTCCTGGGCGTTTAGGAATGAAGCTTCGGTTGATCAGATTTGCAAAGCAGCAACTTGGTCCTCTTTGCATACTTTTACTAAATTCTACCATTTTGATGTGTTTTCTTCTTCTGAAGCAGTTTTTGGTAGAAAAGTACTTCAGGCAGCGGTTTCAGTTTGAATCTTCTGCTTATGTTTTTCGTTAAACTTTATTTTGGGTGTGGATTATTTTCAGCAGGAATTGGCTGTCTTTATTTTATCCCTCCCTCTCTAGTGACTCTTGTGTGGAAAGATCCACATCTTGGGTAATCATTATCCCATACGTCACTAGCTCATGGACTCTTGCTAATTACATGAAAGAAAACATAATTTATGTAAGAACTTACCTGATAAATTCATTTTTTTCATATTAGCAAGAGTCCATGAGGCCCGCCCTTTTTTTGTGGTGGTTATGATTTTGTATAAAGCACAATTATTCCAATTCCTTATTTTATATGCTTTCGCACTTTTTTATCACCCCACTTCTTGGCTATTCGTTAAACTGAATTGTGGGTGTGGTGAGGGGTGTATTTATAGGCATTTTGAGGTTTGGGAAACTTTGCCCCTCCTGGTAGGAATGTATATCCCATACGTCACTAGCTCATGGACTCTTGCTAATATGAAAGAAATGAATTTATCAGGTAAGTTCTTACATAAATTATGTTATCATCAAATTCGGATTTGCTTCTTCTATCAACTCTGCATCTACTATCAAGAAAAAATGGATTGAAAGGTTGTCTTATTCGTTTTCAGCATCTGATAATACTTTGTGTCAAGTTGTATCCAGATTCCTCTTCATCCTTTGGTTCCTGATCATCTGTACATTCTTCATTGGACTTTTCGGACTTTGTTGTTGTATTGCAAAGATTTTTCTTTTGAGCATCAAACAAGAAAGCGGAGGTTGGAGTGCTAAGTGGTCAGTTTATTGTCACTATGATTATTCTGATTGGTCACTTTATACCTGGTTATCTACCTTAACCTTGTCATTGGCTATGTATGGTCTATTTTTTCTCTGTTGTTTTAATGTTATGTTAACTTGTATTACTTTTAAAAGCTGAAGTTGAGTAGTAAAGGAAAGTATAAGCAAAAATATTTGTCTCTGTGTCTTTAATAAAATCTAGATTATTCCTTCACAAAGCTAGGATAATCGGAATTGCGTGTTTATAGGCCTGCAAGAAGGAAACCCCCAGCCCCCCTCCCTTTCTAGGTAGATACATGTTTTTTTTGGTATTCTAGGTCTGGAGCCTGCCCAAATGTATTGGTCTAATATTTTTTGAAGTTGGTCGATGTAGCCCGTGTGTAGTGGGACAGGTAAAGTTTGTAGTAGGTATAATATTCTCAGGAGGACATTCATTTTAAGAAACCCGATTCTGCCTAGCCATGAGAGTTTTTCCAGATCGATAAATCCTGTGCTAATTTCATTTTTTAGTGTGTTAAAATTAAATTTGAATAGATCTGGCAGAGAGGGAGTTAAATAGACCCCCAAATATTTCAATTTGTGCTGGGCTATGGGGATATTTGTTTCTTTTTTTTTATATATCTCTTTATTTGTCAACAACAATGTTTAATACACAAAATGCAATATTAATGTCACATATAACCAAAAACAGCAGCTTGTATGGGTAGTTTAACACAGAACACCATATGACATAGATTTGTCGGTATTTTTATAGTTTACACCTTGCAGCACCTGGCTGCGAGGTACCCTGGAAAATAATGATAATAATAAAAAGAAAGAAAGAAAGAAAGGGGAAAAAAAAACTCTAACCAAACCTGGGGAGGATTAATATGATATGTCGCCTGCATTTGTTATCCACATATGCGGAAACAACTCTAATATGACCATTTCTGCAAAGCTAGCAGAGGAGAGAAAAGACGATAAAATCTGTTTTTGTATGGGTGTGGGATAAGACTTAATAATGGGGTACCATGCTAGTAAAAATTTCTTAATTCTTTTTTCTGAAGCATCCTGCAAATGATAGGATTCGAAAACAATCTGTTGTTGTATAGCTTGAGTAATCACTGAAAATGCAGGCCCTCTTTTAGTTTTCCAGTTCTTTAATATAAGATGTCTAACCGCTAATATAATGGTGTTTAAGGTACGCGCCCAATGACTGTCACTATCCATGGGAGTCTCAATTAGAAGCACAATGTCTTGGAACGTGAGGGAAATCGATAAACTATAATAATAATTAAACCAATGTTTGATTTTCAACCATAATTGGTTAATTCTAGGGCACGACCAAAACATATGCAATAAATCCGTTCTGGGGTTCAAACATCTTGGACAGCATGGGGTCCTAGTAGAGTAAAATCTGGCAAGCTTCACTGGATTTAAATAGAAGTGATTAAGAAGCATCATATGTGATTCCTTCCAATTTGATGGGACTTTACACTTGTTTAAAGTACTAAAACTTTGTTTGACACTATTATGATCTATATAGGGAATAGAGGGAACCCAATAATTACAAATCTTGTCTAAAAATCCCTGACTTTGCTTTGAAAACATAATGTCATATATTAATGAAATCGATGTGTCACCTGAAACAAATTTTTGTGTCAAGGTTCTGATATCGGACCATGCAACAGAGGGAGGAAACTGCCACTTCTGAGCCGCAACAAAATGTCGAACTTGAAAAAAGGCAAATAAATTTGACCTAGGAAGCTCATATAAGGAAAAAAGGGTTTCCCCTGCTAGCATTTGATAATCAGGTCCTAATAACTGATTTACTAAGCATAGGCCTTTCTCTACCCAAGATTTAAAAGGTCTGTGATGGATACCAGGAGAGAATAACGGGTTACCCTGAATAGGAAGGAACTCTGAAAAGGTAAAATCTATCCCTAACATACTGCAAAACTTATGCCATGCGAGGACAATATTCTTGAATGTTATAAGCGAAAGAATATTAGAATGTAACTGTCGAGGACTACAATGTAATATTGCTGTTAGCGCAAAAGGGTGTATTAAAAAGGTCTCCTCTTCAATAGAAGAAAATATATTTGTTCCAGCTAGCCAATCAATCACAACTTTTATCAAAGCTGCAATGTTATACAGCCTAATATCTGGAAACTATAATCCCCCTGAACCAGTTCTCTGTATTAGCCTAGCCAATGCCATACGTGGTTTTTTATTTTGCCAAATACATTTGGAAAAATAGCCATGCAGTTTCCTTAAATCACTATTAGTCAAAAACAGAGGTAAATTTTGTATCGGATACAGAAGACGGGGAAAAATAATGGTTTTCACTAAGTTCACCCTAGCCGTTATAGACAATGGAAAAGAAACCCATAATTGCAAATCTAATTTAATCTTTTGGAATAGAGGAACATAATTATCTAGGTACCAATGTTTGGGATTCTTATTGAACTCTAAGCCTAAATATTTAATAGTGTCAACAATTCTAAATGGAATATTACAACAGCTAGGAGAGAATTTGCCCACACACATTAATTCACTTTTTTCTAAATTTACCTTATAGCCCGAGAATGAGCTAAACTCATCAAGCAGATGCGTCAAAATTGGAATGGATTGCTGGAGGTTCTCCAAAAAAACTAGGATGTCATCCGCGTATAACAACATTTTTAAGCATTGAGAACCTAATGATATCCCTGTTAGGCTATTTCGTAGACTTATCACTAGCGGTTCTAAGGCTATGTTAAACAGTAAAGGTGATAATGGGCAACCTTGTCTTGTACCGCGCTGCAATGTTATCTTAGGGGAGCTAGTTCCATTTACCAATAAATGATATAGGTCTTGAATAGATTCTATGGATAAACTGAACAAAGTTCCCACTGACCCCAAATTTTTCCAACGAGATGAATAGGTGTTCCCAAATTATAGAATCAAAGGCTTTAACAGCGTCTAATGTAAGGACAGCCATGTCCTGCGCCCCACTCAGTTTATGTTCTTGTTGTTTATTCCAAGTAATCCAAAAAAGTAGTTAGTTTGCGACAATTCTTGCCCGGGTTCCTATTGGTCATAAATCCCGTCTGATCCGAGTGTATAAGGTTCTGTAAACACTGAGAAAATCTGGCAGCTAAAATGGCAGCAAGAATCTTATAATCCGAATTCAAGACCGAAATCGGTCTATATGATGCTGGATCCTCGGGGTTTTTACCCTTCGTAAGAATAAGGGAAATATTAGCCATTGAAAAATATGATGAAATCTGATTGTCTACTGAATAATAATTACTGAACAAGACTTCTAACACCGGAAGTAGGTCGTCTGTAAGACATTTATAAAATTCTGCTGGAAATCCATCTGGACCTGGAGCCTTATTCAGTTTCAATTTCTCAATAGCTTTGCAAATCTCTTCTCTAGTTATTGGTTCATTTAACATTGCCAATTCTTCAGATTGAATCTTGGGAATCACAACTTTAGACCAGAATATATCTTGGTTATGCGAATTAATATTTATTGAAGAGTATAAATGTTGATAATAAGTGGCGAGTACTTCACTAATTCCCTGGGTCTCAAAATATCTCAGCTCATCATATTTAATAACCGGTATAAAGTTTTTTTTCTTCCTACTTTTGGTGAGGCTTGCAAGATATTTTGCCGAACACCCATGAAACCCCCTATAATGACTATTCTAACTTCTTCTGCTTGTGACTTTTTTGTTTTAAGAACAGATCTCGCTCTTTTCTGCTTGCCAAATACTTGTCCCAATTTGTCTGAGAGGGAACATTCTGTACCGCGCTATAAGTTTTCTTTACTTTATTTGCCAAGGAGACCTCCCGTGACTTAATCCTCCTTCCTCGTCTATGCAAATAAGCCATAATCTCCCCCCGTCGCACGGTTTTAGACGCCTCCCAAAAAATTTCCACCTTATTTCTGTAATCAGCATTATTAATACCATACTCCTGCCATTTTTGTTTCAACCATGCACAAAATCTATGATCAGAATATAAAAAAAGAGGGAAGCAAAACACCGAATTATGAAATTTATCCTTAGCAAAGAGAGGAAACATTAGTGAGATTATTGCATGGTCCGATATCAGAAACTCTCTGATCTCTGTCTTAACTTGCCATATAGATAGAGATTCTGACACTAGAAACAAGTCAATCCTGGAGAACGTCCTATGAGCTTTAGACTCACACGTATATGCTAGGACATCGGGATTTTGGATCCGCCAAATGTCTGTCAAGTTTAGTTTACTACAGAATTTCTTAAAATATTAGCGCTATGCAAATGACTAGCTACATTTTTATTTGAAGAACAGTCTATAGCTGGCTCTAATGTCATATTGAAGTCACCACATAACACGAGATTGTGCCACTTGAACGGAAATAGCTTGCTTTGGATTTTATCCCAGAATTCTGTCGAGAGTCTGTTTGGCGCATAAATATTGCAGATTATAAATTTTATATTCTTGACACTTATTTGGAGTAGAATAAACCGAGCAGCGATATCGATCTCTATTTTAATAATCTTATAATCTAATTGTTTATGTAACAATATAACCACACCACATTTTTGTTAGAGCCTTTAGTAGAAATTACCTCTCCGACCCAGTTGGTCCTCAGTTTAGCTGCTTCCACCTCATTGAGATGAGTTTCCTGAAGAAAAACTAGGTTGGGTTTTTGTTTAGCTATGGTTCTGATAATCAGTTTGCGTTTGGCTGGAGACGAAACCCCCCCCCACGTTCCAAGACAGCATTTTAATCCCCTCTGTCATCTTCTCTTATTTGAACTCCCAAGGAATGTACATACATACCAGAACAAGAAAAAAAAAAAAAAAAAAAAGGGAAAACCCAAACCAGTCCAGGCAGATTATTTGCTTCCGAGAACCATATATACATCTTCCAATATACAATATTGCTTAACATTAAACTCTGAAAAATAAACAGGATTTCTTCTGTTATGTGTGATCAGTCCACGGGTCATCATTACTTCTGGGATATAACTCCTCCCCAACAGGAAATGCAAGAGGATTCACCCAGCAGAGCTGCATATAGCTCCTCCCCTCTACGTCAGTCCCAGTCATTCTCTTGCACCCAACGACTAGATAGGATGTGTGAGAGGACTGTGGTGATTATACTTAGTTTTTATGACTTCAATCAAAAGTTTGTTATTTTATAATAGCACCGGAGCGTGTTATTACTTCTCTGGCAGAGTTTGAGGAAGAATCTGCCAGAGTTTTTTACTATGATTTTAACCGGAGTAGTTAAGATCATATTGCTGTTCTCGGCCATCTGAGGGAGGTAAAAGCTTCAGATCAGGGGACAGCGGGCAGATGAATCTGCAATGAGGTATGTAGCAGTTTTTATTTTCTGAATGGAATTGATGAGAAAATCCTGCCATACCGTTATAATGACATGTATGTATACACTTCAGTATTCTGGGGATGGTATTTCACCGGAACTACTCTGTTAAAAGTCACTAATCCTTTTAATAAGTATTTTTCATGTTAAACGTTTTTGCTGGAATGTAGAATCGTTTACATTGCTGAGGTACTGAGTGAATAAATATTTGGGCATTAATTTCCACTTGGCAGTTGTTTGCTTTTAATTGTGACAGTTTCGTTTCTCTTCACTGCTGTGTGTGAGAGGGAGGGGCCGTTTTTGGCGCTCTTTGCTACGCATCAAAAATTTCCAGTCAGCTACTCTTATATTTCCTGCATGATCCGGTTCATCTTTGACAGATCTCAGGGGTCTTCAAACTTCTTTGGAGGGAGGTATATTCTCTCAGCAGAGCTGTGAGAATTTTATATTGACTGTGAATAAAAACGTTGCTCTGTAATTTTTATGTCAAATTTAATTATTGTTATTTTACTAATGGGAACAAACCTTTGCTAAAAGTTGTGTTGTTTTAAAGTTTGATGCTATAACTGTTTTTCAGTTCATTATTTCAACTGTCATTTAATCGTTTAGTACCTCTTTGAGGCACAGTACGTTTTTGCTAAAAAAGATTATATCCAAGTTGCAAGTTTATTGCTAGTGTGTTAAACATGTCTGACTCAGAGGAAGATATCTGTGTCATTTGTTCCAATGCCAAGGTGGAGCCCAATAGAAATTTATGTACTAACTGTATTGATGCTACTTTAAATAAAAGTCAATCTATACAATGTGAACAAATTTCACCAAACAGCGAGGGGAGAGTTATGCCGACTAACTCGCCTCACGCGGCAGTACCTGCATCTCCCGCCCGGGAGGTGCGTGATATTATGGCGCCTAGTACATCTGGGCGGCCATTACAGATAACATTACAAGATATGGCTACTGTTATGACTGAAGTTTTGGCTAAATTACCAGAACTAAGAGGCAAGCGTGATCACTCTGGGGTGAGAACAGAGTGCGCTGACAATACTAGGGCCATGTCTGATACTGCGTCACAGCTTGCAGAGCATGAGGACGGAGAGCTTCATTCTGTGGGTGACGGTTCTGATCCAAACAGATTGGATTCAGATATTTCAAATTTTAAATTTAAATTGGAGAACCTCCGTGTATTACTAGGGGAGGTCTTAGCAGCTCTCAATGATTGTAACACCGTTGCAATACCAGAGAAACTGTGTAGGTTGGATAAATACTTCGCGGTACCGGCGAGTACTGACGTTTTTCCTATACCTAAGAGACTAACTGAAATTGTTACTAAGGAGTGGGATAGACCCGGTGTGCCGTTCTCACCCCCTCCAATATTTAGAAAGATGTTTCCAATAGACGCCACCACTCGGGACTTATGGCAAACGGTCCCTAAGGTGGAGGGAGCAGTTTCTACTTTAGCTAAGCGTACCACTATCCCGGTGGAGGATAGCTGTGCTTTTTCAGATCCAATGGATAAAAAATTAGAGGGTTACCTTAAGAAAATGTTTGTTCAACAAGGTTTTATATTGCAACCCCTTGCATGTATCGCGCCGATTACGGCTGCGGCAGCATTTTGGATTGAGTCTCTGGAAGAGAACCTTAGTTCATCTACGCTAGACGACATTACGGACAGGCTTAGAGTCCTTAAACTAGCTAATTCTTTCATTTCGGAGGCCGTAGTACATTTAACCAAACTTACGGCTAAGAACTCAGGATTCGCCATACAGGCACGTAGGGCGCTGTGGCTAAAATCCTGGTCAGCTGATGTTACTTCTAAGTCCAAATTACTTAATATACCTTTCAAGGGGCAGTCTTTATTTGGGCCCGGTTTGAAAGAAATTATCGCTGACATTACAGGAGGTAAGGGCCACGCCCTACCTCAAGACAAAGCCAAAGCTAAGGCTAGACAGTCTAATTTTCGTCCCTTTCGGAATTTCAAAACAGGAGCAGCATCAACCTCCACTGCACCAAAACAGGAAGGAGCTGTTGCTCGTTACAGGCAAGGCTGGAAGCCTAACCAGTCCTGGAACAAGAGCAAGCAGGCCAGGAAACCTGCTGCTGCCCCAAAGACAGCATGAACCGAAAGCCCCCGATCCGGGACCGGATCTAGTGGGGGGCAGACTTTCTCTCTTCGCCCAGGCCTGGGCAAGAGATGTTCAGGATCCCTGGGCACTAGAGATCATATCTCAGGGATACCTTCTAGACTTCAAATTATCTCCCCCAAGAGGGAGATTTCATCTGTCAAGGTTGTCAACAAACCAGATAAAGAAAGAAGCGTTTCTACGCTGTGTACAAGATCTGTTATTAATGGGAGTGATCCATCCGGTTCCGCGGTCGGAACAAGGACAAGGGTTCTACTCAAACCTGTTTGTGGTTCCCAAAAAAGAGGGAACTTTCAGGCCAATCTTAGATTTAAAGATTCTAAACAAATTCCTAAGAGTTCCATCGTTCAAAATGGAAACTATTCGGACAATCTTACCCATGATCCAAAAGGGTCAGTACATGACCACAGTGGATTTAAAAGATGCTTACCTTCACATACCGATCCACAAAGATCATCACCGGTATCTAAGGTTTGCCTTCTTAGACAGGCACTACCAGTTTGTAGCTCTTCCATTCGGATTGGCTACGGCTCCAAGAATCTTCACAAAGGTTCTGGGTGCCCTTCTGGCGGTACTAAGACCGCGAGGGATTTCGGTAGCTCCGTACCTAGACGACATTCTAATACAAGCTTCAAGCTTTCAAACTGCCAAGTCTCATACAGAGCTAGTTCTGGCATTTCTAAGGTCGCATGGATGGAAAGTGAACGAAAAGAAGAGTTCTCTTTTTCCTCTCACAAGAGTTCCATTCTTGGGGACTCTTATAGATTCTGTAGAAATGAAGATTTACCTGACAGAAGACAGGTTAACAAAGCTTCAAAATGCATGCCGTGTCCTTCATTCCATTCAACACCCGTCAGTAGCTCAATGCATGGAGGTGATCGGCTTAATGGTAGCGGCAATGGACATAGTACCTTTTGCACGCCTACACCTCAGACCGCTGCAATTGTGCATGCTAAGTCAGTGGAATGGGGATTACTCAGATTTGTCCCCTACTCTGAATCTGAATCAAGAGACCAGAAATTCTCTTCTATGGTGGCTTTATCGGCCACACCTGTCCAGGGGGATGCCATTCAGCAGACCAGACTGGACAATTGTAACAACAGACGCCAGCCTACTAGGTTGGGGCGCTGTCTGGAATTCTCTGAAGGCTCAGGGACTATGGAATCAGGAGGAGAGTCTCCTTCCAATAAACATTCTGGAATTGAGAGCAGTTCTCAATGCCCTTCTGGCTTGGCCCCAATTAACAACTCGGGGGTTCATCAGGTTTCAGTCAGACAACATCACGACTGTAGCTTACATCAACCATCAGGGAGGGACAAGAAGCTCCCTAGCAATGATGGAAGTATCAAGAATAATTCGCTGGGCAGAGTCTCACTCTTGCCACCTGTCAGCAATCCACATTCCGGGAGTGGAGAACTGGGAGGCGGATTTCTTGAGTCGCCAGACTTTTCATCCGGGGGAGTGGGAACTTCATCCGGAGGTCTTTGCCCAAATACTTCGACGTTGGGGCAAACCAGAGATAGATCTCATGGCGTCTCGCCAGAACGCCAAACTTCCTCGCTACGGGTCCAGATCCAGGGATCCGGGAGCGGTTCTGATAGATGCTTTGACAGCACCTTGGAACTTCGGGATGGCTTATGTGTTTCCACCCTTCCCGCTGCTTCCTCGATTGATTGCCAAAATCAAACAGGAGAGAGCATCAGTGATTCTAATAGCGCCTGCATGGCCACGCAGGACTTGGTATGCAGATCTAGTGGACATGTCATCCTGTCCGCCTTGGTCTCTACCTCTAAGACAGGACCTTTTGATACAGGGTCCATTCAAACATCAAAATCTAACTTCTCTGAAGCTGACTGCTTGGAAATTGAACGATTGATTTTATCAAAACGTGGTTTTTCTGAGTCGGTTATTGATACCCTGATACAGGCTAGGAAGCCTGTTACCAGAAGGATTTACCATAAAATATGGCGTAAATACCTATACTGGTGCGAATCCAAAAGTTACTCCTGGGGTAAGGTTAGGATCGCTAGGATATTGTCCTTTCTACAAGAAGGTTTAGAAAAGGGTTTATCAGCTAGTTCATTAAAGGGACAGATTTCAGCTCTGTCCATCTTGTTACACAGGCGTCTGTCAGAAAATCCAGACGTCCAGGCCTTTTGTCAGGCTTTAGCTAGGATCAAGCCTGTGTTTAAAGCTGTTGCTCCGCCATGGAGTTTAAACTTAGTTCTTAACGTTTTACAGGGTGTTCCGTTTGAACCCCTTCATTCCATTGATATAAAATTGTTATCTTGGAAAGTTCTGTTTTTAATGGCTATTTCCTCGGCTCGAAGAGTCTCTGAGTTATCAGCCTTACATTGTGATTCTCCTTATCTGATTTTTCACTCAGACAAGGTAGTTCTGCGTACTAAACCTGGGTTCTTACCTAAGGTAGTCACTAACAGGAACATCAATCAAGAGATTGTTGTTCCATCCTTGTGCCCAAATCCTTCTTCAAAGAAGGAACGTCTTCTACACAATCTGGATGTAGTTCGTGCCCTCAAGTTCTACTTGCAGGCAACTAAAGATTTTCGCCAAACTTCTTCCCTGTTTGTCGTTTATTCTGGACAGAGGAGAGGTCAAAAAGCTTCTGCTACCTCTCTCTCTTTTTGGCTTCGTAGCATAATACGTTTAGCCTATGAGACTGCTGGACAGCAGCCTCCTGAAAGAATTACAGCTCACTCCACTAGAGCTGTGGCTTCCACTTGGGCCTTTAAGAATGAGGCCTCTGTTGAACAGATTTGCAAGGCTGCAACTTGGTCTTCGCTTCATACTTTTTCCAAATTTTACAAATTTGACACTTTTGCTTCTTCGGAGGCTATTTTTGGGAGAAAGGTTCTTCAGGCAGTGGTTCCTTCTGTATAATGATCCTGCCTATCCCTCCCGTCATCCGTGTACTTTTGCTTTGGTATTGGTATCCCAGAAGTAATGATGACCCGTGGACTGATCACACATAACAGAAGAAAACATAATTTATGCTTACCTGATAAATTCCTTTCTTCTGTTGTGTGATCAGTCCACGGCCCGCCCTGTTTTTAAGGCAGGTAAATATCTTTTAAATTATACTCCAGTCACCACTTCACCCCTGGTTACTCCTTTCTCGTTGATTCTTGGTCGAATGACTGGGACTGACGTAGAGGGGAGGAGCTATATGCAGCTCTGCTGGGTGAATCCTCTTGCATTTCCTGTTGGGGAGGAGTTATATCCCAGAAGTAATGATGACCCGTGGACTGATCACACAACAGAAGAAAGGAATTTATCAGGTAAGCATAAATTATGTTTTTTTTATCATCATAGAGTTTTTATAAATTCTGCAACTTCTGATACTTCACTGAACACATGTCTACAACCTTTATCCTCCACTATGATTCTAGCAGGATACATCAACCAAGCCTTTATGCCTTTGTTTATTAGCTGGGTACAATATGGTGCCATGGCCTTCCTCCTGGAGGAGGTCTCGACAGAAAAATCCTGGAATAATAGTATCTTATTGTTACCAAATACCACTGAATCAGCTTTTTTAAATAGTGTCAATAATTCAACTTTGTCCTGGAAATTCAGGAGCTTGAAGATAGATATTCTTGGTCTAAAGGACCCATTCCCCACCAGTTTCCTAGGGCCAACTCTATGCGCCCTTTCTATTGCTAATGGTAGCAAATGTGCTGGCATACCCAGGGCCTGTGGTAAGGTGGTAGAAGTGAATGTCATCAAGTCTTCAAACTCCGGAGACTCCGGTAGACCAACGATTCTTATGTTATTGCGCCTGGAGCGATCTTCCAGATCCTCCAGGCGCAATTGCATATTGTTTAATTTGACCTTTTGTTTTCGTATAATTGTTTAATTAACATTTGCCTGATCTTCAAGTGACTAAATCCTATCTTCTGCTTCAACCAATCTTGTTGAGAATTGCTTAACTTCTAAGGAAAGTGTTCCTATATCTGATGAAGTGACTTCTATTTCTTTTTTAATAGAGTCAAATTGTGGAGAAAAAATAGCAGTTAATTGACTGATAAGGGCCTGAATATCAATAACTAGAGGGACCGCATCTGTAGAGCTATCAACACTGGTATCAGCTGTCTTGGCTCTTTTATCTTTAGATTTCACAGGCATTTTTGGTAAGTTGGTTTTTACCTGTGTAATAATTTTTTCCATTAAGTGAGTGTGGCGGCAGCGGTTCTCTAAGTCCTCAAGTTTCTCAGAGAGTAGATTTATCTTAGCATCTTGTTCTTGAATGCTAGAGGAATTATTTTGAACCTCTGATATAAGGGCACCCTGGCCTGTTTCCAAGGAGGTGACTCTTTTGTCCATAGCTCCCAAGTCCTTTCGGAGAGCTCCAAAAATATTTCTCATTTCGTGTAGAACCTCTTTAATATCATCTTTAGATGACAGATGAGAAATGTCTTTTTTAGTGACAAAGGATCCTTGGTCTGAGTCTACTTGATGTGCTTGAGCATTTGTGTTCCCCTCCATATCTGCCACAACCTATGCATTTGCAGATGCCTGGGCCTCTAGTGGCTTAAGGTAGTGATTAAGTGTTTTTGAGGAAGGAGGTTTGTCTGCTTTACTCTGCCTTTTGCAAGGCATTACCTGAGTACTGTGGGTATATGTTTGGGAATAAAGCTTTAGGTGGCTTTAAAAAATAAACTGTTTTATAATCTGAAACCTGAGAAGCCTTTTGGTTTTGTTTTCAACAGCTTCCAATCTGCCCTTAGGAGCGCTTTGATGTATTTATTAACCTGAATTGTTACCGTTGTTATTTTCATATGGGGCCCTGCCCTGGGAAGCAGTTGTTCTTGCTGATCGTGGTGAGGAGATTTGTATCTCCTATTTCATAAAGCCTATGCCCCTGAAGAGAGTGAGTAACCTGCCTGCTTCCCTTAAAGACAGATGTTTGGAGGTTATTTTAGCAGGGTTCTGTGTGTAGGCCTCCGTTATGTGTGCTGGGAAAATACCATGCAGTGAGCTTGTGGCTGGATATTGAATGTGCATATGCACCGCAGAGGGATAAGTACTGTACCTTTCAATGGCTCCCAGTAGGCTCCAGACCGTGGTCCGCAGCGGTTTCCTTATAAGCCTTGAGGGGAAGTTTCTTGCTGTAGCTAGACCCAGAATGTGTAGTACAGTACCGGGAATGATGTTGGCGGTGTCGGGGGGTGAGGCGCTCTTGTTGAACTGGCAGGCTTCCAGGCCGTGGCTTTTGTAGGCCTCTCTCTGCAATCATAGAAAGCGAGTAGTTAGTCTCACGAACAGTCTCCCAAAAAAAGGCAGGATGCTTCCAGTGTTGATCGGATGGTTAGGGAAAGGGAATTTGGGGATTCATGCCAGCTTTAAGTGCAATTTGCTGGTTTTGGAGATCGGAGCCCTTCTAGCAAGCAGTCATCTTCCAGCGTGGCTAGACTCCGCCCCTACTATATATTTTTTGAATTAATTTCTTTTTTTAATTTTTTCATAATTTTTTTTCACAAATTGTGATCACTCTTTTCCACTGCATTTTTGTTAAAAAAAATTCACATCTTTTATCAATTGGCCTAACAACCCACTGCCAATCTATCTGAAATAGGCCATTAGTACCACCTTCCACTCCCATAGGTACCTAAACCTCATTACACAATTCCAATATCCCACCATTTACAAGTGAATATCCACATCAATTAGCATTCTGGTTTCAACTCAGATGCTCATGCTTATATATATTTTAACTCTATTTTAAGGTATGTAATATTGCAAATTGTTATATTGTGGATCCACATTTTATTATTTATCTCATTGTATTTTATATTTTATGTTGTATTATTAGAGAAGTTTGTAATTAAACTTGTTTTTAGTACACTATCCTCCGTTGACATAAAAAGTAGAAGGCGCTCCAATGGCGTATTATCTCAAGGATATGAGCCCTCCAACCACATGAAATGACCCAAATAGAAGTTATACTCACAAGCTCCAAGCCCTTATCGCAAAGTGCTCAATAATGCAGTCTGGAAAATTAGGAGCTTCCTAGCTAGCTCTCAAACGATCTAGTGATGTCGAAGGTTTCCAAAGTGTCAAATAACACCCTCCAGGAACCCAGTTAATACACTTCAAAGTTCGAAAGTGTCAAATACAATTTATTAAAATGTGCAATAAAACACATTAAAAACAAGCTGAACAAAACTGCTTCATATGGTCGCACAAAAGACCCCTTATTGCTACTTCCACTTTATATCGCCCAAAAGAATGAGGAGGGATCGGTGCCCCAAATCTACTGCGCTATAGACAGGCAGTTTTTCTTACGCGAATTGCCGATTGGTGCAAACACAACATGAACAAGGAATGGATCCAACTAGAGCAATCACTATCTGATAAGCACTACTTGTGCGGGAATTGTTGGATTCCAAATGCCCATCGTAAATTACTACATACAACCCCAAGGCTAGTGTACGAAACCTTTAGACAATGGGACAAAATACTTAAGAAATACCCCACCGTCTCCACCACATACTCCCTGACACCGGTCAGCAAAAATACACCGTTTTCATTTTTGATAAAGACAACTAACACAACCCATTCCACCCCCTCTCTACAAAACTCAATCCCACACCACCTATTATATAAAGATAGAGACATTCAACCACAACAAGCAACTTGTGATATTCTCGGGATGCACTTCCAAAATTGGTACATTTACACACAATTGAAACATTACCTATTGACACATCCTTCCAGATCTCAATTTAAAAGGCAACTCTCGAATTTCGAAACATTATGCTTTCAGACTCGCCCACAGAAAGGAATATTATCCTTAACATACAAAACACTATCACAAGCGTCCCACTCGGCACCCCCTACATACGTAGCTAAATGGGAAACGGACTTAGGAACCACTCTAGACCCACCAGACTGGACTATCATTTTCCACCAGATGACAAAAGCCTCATCATCCATTTCAGTGTTGGAAATGAATATTAAACTGCTAAGCAGGTGGTACTACACACCTGTTCGACTACACCACTTATTTCCCAACACAACCACCATGTGCTGGAGGAATTGTAAAGAGCCATCCACTTTTGCACATATCTGGTGGACCTGCCCGATAGCAGCATCTTTTTGGCGCTCCCTCAGACCAGAGATTGAAAAAATCATGGGTACACCACTCCCGTTCACACCCTGGGTTTTTCTCTTCAATAAATTCCCTAAAATCCCATGCAAATTAAAACAAACACTCCTCGCGATCATGATCAATTCAGCTAAAAGACTAATCCCACTCAATTGGAAAAAAACAAACCTGCCATCCCCCGAAGTTTGGAAATCCAAAGTAACGCACTATCTCCAGCTGGAAAAATACCATTACACCAGCACCAAACGAGCAGAAGAATTTCATAACATAACATTCTTATGGGAAGAATATATAAATACCCAATAGCAATCTACTCCCTTATACACTTTCATTAATTGACCACAGAACAATAACTTCACACGCAATTTCTCTACACCTAGAATGTAATCATACCAACAAAGTAGAGTTAACCTATAACAATCAGGAGGAGGTCATTGTTATTCTCAGTTATTTTCACTACTATTTTAACCCATAGATAACTTTCAATTTTGAATGTCGGCTGATTGGTATCTGTCGCCTAATCCAACAGTAATAGTTAACCTCGAGTCTTACTGATATGAGTCTAAATGTATAACTGTAACGAACTTTCATTTATTGTAACAATTGATGTCAATTTGAATGTTTCTTTTATGTTTCTCTATGTATATCTTGGAAAAATCTCAATAAAAGAATAAAAAAAAAACAAAAAAAAAAAACAAGCTGAATGCGTTTCGCAGGAATCCCCGAATCATCAATTAGCCTTGGGTGGCGCCTCTATGATTCTTAACACTCACCTAGATTCCTATTTTTGCGGTAACAAGGGTGCAGCGCTAACGCTTAGTTTATGCTCACCGCTCACCTACAAACAACGCTGGTATTATAGGTTTCTTTAAACCCGGCGTTAGCCGCAAAAAAGTGAGCGGAGAGCAAAATTTAGCTCCACATCTCACCTCAATACCAGCGCTGCTTACGTTAGCGGTGGGCTGGCTGAACGTGCTCGTGCACGATTTCCCCATAGGAATCAATGGGGCTGAGCCAGCTGAAAAAAAACCTAACACCTGCAAAAAAGCAGCGTTCAGCTCCTAACGCAGCCCCATTGACTCCTATGGGGAAAGAACATTTATGTCTACACCTAACACCCTAACATGAACCCCGAGTCTAAACACCCCTAATCTTACACTTATTAACCCCTAATCTGCCGCCCCCGACATCGTCACCACCTGCATTATGTTATTAACCCCTAATCTGCCGCTCCGTACACCGCCACCACCTATACTTATGAACCTCTAATCTGCTGCCCCCAACATCGCCGACACCTACATTATATTTATTAACCCCTAATCTGCCGCCCCAACGTCGCCACCACTATAATAAAGTTACTAACCCCTAAACCTAAGTCTAACCCTAACACCCTCCTAATTTAAATATAATTTAAAATAATCAGAATAAAATTACTACAATTAAATAAATTAATCCTATTTAAAACTAAATACTTACCTATGAAATAAACCCTAAAATAGCTAAAATATAACTAATAATTATATTGTATCTATCTTAGGGTCTATTTTTATTTTACAGGCAAGTTTGTATTCTAAATAGGTAGACTAGTTAGTAAATAGTTATTAACTGTTTAATAACTACCTAGTTAAAATAAAGACAAATTTACCTGTAAAATAAAACCTAACCTAAGTTACACTAACACCTAACACTACACTATAATTAAATTAAATCCCTAAACTAAATACAATTAAATAAAATAAACTAAAGTACAAAAACCCCCCACTAAATTACAGAAAATAAAAAAATAATTACAAGAATTTTAAACTAATTACACCTAATCTAATCCCCCTAATAAAATAGAAACGCGTTCAGCTTGTTTTTAATGTGTTTTATTGCACATTTTAATAAATTGTATTTGACACTTTTGAACTTTGAAGTGTATTAACTGGGTTCCTGGAGGGTGTTATTTGGCACTGTGGGAACCTTCAACATCACTAGATCGTTTGAGAGCTAGCTGGGAAGCTCCTAATTTTCCAGACTGCATTATTGAGCACTTTGCGATAAGTGCTTGGAGCTTGTGAGTATAACTCCTATTTGGGCCATTTCATGTGGTTGGAGGGCTCATATCCTTGAGATAATACGCCATTGGAGCGCCTTCTCCTTTTTATAGTATCCAGATTCATCATTCCAGTGAAGAGCTGTCCTTTGGTGGAATACCTGAATCATCAATTAGCCTTGGGTGGCACCTCTATGATTCTTATTAACACTGTGTTCACAGTGTGAACTGAGTATCCATCTTCTCTATTATCCTCCGTTGACACCTAGCCCATTTGAGGCGCTTTGAACACATACACTTAGGCACCGGAATAAATAGGTCAGTTTAGGAAGATAGCTCATTTTAAGGGCTGCAATGCATCCTAGCCAGGAAATGGAGTTTGAGTGCCATTTTTGCTTAAGTGTTCTCAGCTCAGTTAGCAAGGGGCTGTAATTTGTGTTTTTAATTTGGGGAATATCACTTGACAATTTAATTCCTAAATGTGTTATATGGTTTTCTTTTGCTATAAAACGCGTTTCGCAAGAATCCCTTGCAAACGCGTTCATCTTGTTTTTAATGTGTTTTATTGCACATTTTAATAAATTGTATTTGACACTTTTGAACTTTGAAGTGTATTAATTGGGTTCCTGGAGGGTGTTATTTGGCACTGTGGGAACCTTCGACATCACTAGATCGTTTGAGAGCTAGCTGTGAAGCTCCTAATTTTCCAGACTGCATTATTGAGCACTTTGCGATAAGTGTTTGGAGCTTGTGAGTATAACTCCATTGTGGGCCATTTCATGTGGGCTCATATCCTTGAGATAATACACCATTGGAGCGCCTTTTCCTTTTTATATCATCCTATATTTTCCAGATTCATCATTCCAGTAAAGAACTGCCCTTTGGTGGAATACCTGAATCATCAATTAGCCTTGGGTGGCGCCTCTATGATTCTTAACACTCACCTAGATTACAAGTTTTGCGATAACAAGGGTGCGGCGCTAACGCTTAGTTTATGCTCACCGCTCACCTACAAACAACGCTGGTATTACAGGTTTTTTAAACCCGGCGTTAGCCGCAAAAAAGTGAGCAGAGAGCAAAATTTAGCTCCACATCTCACCTCAATACCAGCGCTGCTTACGTTAGTGGTGAGCTGGCTGAACGTGCTCGTGCATGATTTCCCCATAGGAATCAATGGGGCTGAGCCAGCTGAAAAAAAAACTAACACCTACAAAAAAGCAGCATTCAGCTCCTAACGCAGCCCCATTGACTCCTATGGGGAAAGAACATTTATGTCTACACCTAGCACCCTAACATGAACCCCGAGTCTAAACACCCCTAATCTTACACTTATTAACCCCTAATCTGCCGCCCCCGACATCGTCGCCACCTGCATTATATTATTAACCCCTAATCTGCCGCTCCGTACATCGCCACCACCTATACTTATGAACCTCTAATCTGCTGCCCCCAACATCGCCGACACCTACATTATATTTATTAACTCCTAATCTCCCGCCCCAACGTCGCCACCACTATAATAAAGTTACTAACCCCTAAACCTATGTCTAACCCTAACACCCCCCCTAATTTAAATATAATTTAAAATAATCAAAATAAAATTACTACAATTAAATAAATTAATCCTATTTAAAACTAAATACTTGCCTATGAAATAAACCCTAAAATAGCTACAATATAACTAATAATTATATTGTATCTATCTTAGGGTTTATTTTTATTTTACAGGCAAGTTTGTATTTATTCTAACTAGGTAGACTAGTTAGTAAATAGTTATTAACTATTTAATAACTGCCTAGTTAAAATAAAGACAAATTTACCTGTAAAATAAAACCTAACCTAAGTTATACTAACACTACACTATAATTAAATTAAATCCCTAAACTAAATACAATTAAATACAATTAAATAAAATAAACTAAAGTACAAAAAAAACAACACTAAATTACAGAAAATAAAAAAATAATTACAAGAATTTTAAACTAATTACACCTAATCTAATCCCCCTAATAAAATAGAAAAGCCCCCCAAAATAATAAAAATCCCTACCCTATACTAAATTACAAATAGCCCTTAAAAGGGCCTTTTGCGGGGCATTGCCCCAAAGTAATCAGCTCTTTTACCTGTAAAAAAAAAATACAATACCCCCCAACATTAAAACCCACCACCCACACACCCAACCCTACTCTAAAACCCACCCAATCTCCCCTTAATAAAACCTAACACTAACCCCTTGAAGATCACCCTACCTTGAGACGTCTTCACCCAGCCGGGCACAAGTGGTCCTCCAGACGGCTAGAATTCTTCATCCAATCCGGGTAGAAGAGGACCTCCAGACGGGCAGAAGTCTTCATCCAGGCGGCATCTTCTATCTTTATCCATCCGGAGCGGAGAGGGTCCATCTTCAAGCCAGCTGACGCGTAGCATCCTCTTCTTCCGACGACTCCTAACGAATAAAGGTTCCTTTAAATGACGTCATCCAAGATGGCGTCCCTTGAATTTCGATTGGCTGATGGGATTCTATCAGCCAATCAGAATTAAGGTAGGAAAAATCCTATTGGCTGATGCAATCAGCCAATAGAATTGAGTTTGCATTCTATTGGCTGATTGCTGATTGAACTTCAATTCTATTGGCTGATTGCAATAGATTGGCTGATAGAATCCTATCAGCCAATTGGAATTCAAGGGACGCCATCTTGGATGACGTAATTTGAAGGAGTCGTCGGAAGAAGAGGATGCTCCGCGTCGGCTGGCTTGAAGATGGACCCGCCCCTCTCTGGATGGATGAAGATAGAAGATGCCGCCTGGATGAAGACTTCTGCCCGTCTGGAGGTCCTCTTCTGCCCGGATCGGATGAAGAATTCTGGCCGTCTGGAGGGCCACTTGTGCCCGGCTGTGAAGACATCTCAAGGTAGGGTGATCTTCAAGGGGTTAGTGTTAGGTTTTATTAAGGGGGGATTGGGTGGGTTTTAGAGTAGGGTTGGGTGTGTGGGTGGTGGGTTTTAATGTTGGGGGGTATTGTATTTTATCTTACAGGTAAAAGAGCTGATTACTTTGGGGCAATGCCCCACAAAAGGCCCTTTTAAGGGCTATTTGTAATTTAGTATAGTGTAGGGCTTTTTTTATTTTGGGGGGCTTTTTTATTTTATTGGGGGATTAGATTAGGTGCAATTAGTTTAAAATTTTTTAATTATTTTATTATTTTCTGTAATTTAGTGCTTTTTTTCCGTACTTTAGTTTATTTAATTTAATTGTAATTAATTGTAGTTAGTTTAGGTAATTAATGTAATTATAGTGTAGTGTTAGGTGTAATTGTAACTTAGGTTAGGGTTTATTTTACAGGTACTTTTTGTATTTATTTTAACTAGGAAGTTATTAAATAGTTAATAACTATTTAGTAACTATTGTACCTAGTTAAAATAAATATGAAGTTGCCTGTAAAATAAAAATAAACCCTAGGCTAGCTACAATGTAATTATTAGTTATATTGTAGCTAGTTTAGGGTTTATTTTACAAGTAAGTATTTCGTTTTAGATAGGAATAATCTATTTAATTGTAGTAATTTTATTTCGTTTTATTTAAATTATATTTAAGTTAGGGGGGTTAGGGTTAGACTTAGGTTTAGGGGTTAATAAATTTAATATAGTGGCGGCGACGTTGTGGGCGGCAGATTAGGGGTTAATAAATGTAGGTAGGTGTCGGCGATGTTAGGGACGGCAGATTAGGGATTAATAATATTTAACTAGTGTTTGCGAGGCGGGAGTGCGGCTGTTTAGGGGTTAATATATTTATTTAAGTGGTGGCGATGTCCGCTCGGCAGATTAGGGGTTAAAAACTTTAGTTAAGTGTTTGTGATGTGGGGGGGGGGGCTCGGTTTAGGGGTTAATAGGTAGTTTATGGGTGTTAGTGTACTTTATAGCACTTTAGTGTGCTTTGATACAGCACTTTGGGAACATCCAATTTATTTTGCAATTACCTTTTGAGGCTTTCCCTCCTTATAGAGGGTGTCAATGATGGTTTTCTGCACAACTGTCAGGTCAGCAGTCTTTCCCATGATTGTGATTCCTACTGAACCAGGCTGAGAGACAATTTAAAGGCTCAGGAACCCTTTGCAGATGTTATGGCTTAATTAGCTGATTAGAGTGGGACACTTTGAGCCTAGAATATTGCACCTTTTCACAATATTCTAATTTTCTGAGATTGTGGATTTGGTATTTTCATGAGCTGTAAGCCATAATCATCACGGCTTGAACTATTTTGCTTTGCATGTAATGAGTCTAGCTCATATATTAGTTTCACCTTTAAAGTTGCATTAGTGAAATAAATTAACTTTTTCAGGATATTATAACTTTTCGAGTTTCACCTGTATATTATGTGGGTATGTGTGTGTGTGTGTGTGTGTGTATATATATATATATATATATATATATATATATATATATATATATATATATATATATATATATATATATATATATATTTAAAACACGGAAGGGAACTGCACTCTCATACCGGACCGGGTACACATCCCATGACCCTGCAACATGCTCAGCCCTGGGTGCCACTGGCACTCACAGAAAGCTGTGCTGTCCCCAGAGCCACAGGCAGTTAGCCCCAGACAGGTCTGGGTGCAAGAACCATAGGGAAAATTACAACACAAATTAATACAACACACAGAGAAAACCTAGCACTCACAAGCTCTCAGCTAAGATTTAAAAGCAAAAATGGAAAGGTTAGTTACCGCGTCTGGCCACATGGGACAAGCCCAGGTACCTTGTCAAGGTCCTTTCCAATACCTGGGACCCTAAAACAGCCACACAATGCAAACTTTCAAATCCAAACAAACTGGGATCAAGGGAAGGGTGCACAGGCATATGTAATCACCCTAGACATATACAAAACAGTGCAGTTCCCTTCCGTGTTTTGTATATGTCTAGGGTGATTACATATGCCTGTGCACCCTTCCCTTGTTCCCAGTTTGTTTGGCTTTGAAAGCTTGCATTGTGTGGCTGTTTTAGGGTCCCAGGTATTGGAAAGGACCTTGACGAGGTACCTGGGCTTGTCTCATTTGGCCAGATGCGGTAACTAACCTTTCCATTTTTGCTTTTAAATCTTAGCTGAGAGCTTGTAAGTGAGTGCTGGGTTTTCTCTGTGTGTTGTATTAATTTGTTTTGTAATTTTCCCTATGGTTCTTGCACCCAGACCTGTCTAGGGCTAACTGCCTGTGGCTCTGGGGACAGCACAGCTTCCTGTGAGTGCCAGTGGCACCCAGGGCTGGGCATGTTGCAGGGTCATTGGATGTGTACCCGGTCCGGTATGAGAGTGCAGTTCCCTTCCGTGTTTTGTATATGTCTAGGGTGATTACATATGCCTGTGCACCCTTCCCTTGTTCCCAGTTTGTTTGGATTTGAAAGCTTGCATTGTATGGCTGTTTTAGGGTCCCAGGTATTGGAAAAGACCTTGACGAGGTACCTGGGCTTGTCCCATTTGGCTAGATGCGGTAACTAACCTTTCCATTTTTGCTTTTAAATCTTAGCTGAGAGCTTGTAAGTGAGTGCTGGGTTTTCTATGTGTGTTGTGTGTGTGTATATGTATATATATATATATATATATCAGTGATGTGCAGTCACTAGAGGCAGGTGAGGCAGTGCTTCACCTCTCATATGGGCAAAAATATATTTTTTTTATTGGCTTTAAAAACAGCTATATGTTGTGCAATGAAGAGGCACAATCAGGTCTGCCCACCATTACACAACATGCTGCGTCATCTACTGGATGCAAGTGGTTAAGATCATTGCATGGCCCATTAACTGCTTATTTGAGGCAGTCCTATTTGGGCTGAACCAATCCAGCGAGAGGCATTAGTAAGTGGAACATAGGGTTGGGGCTGGATGTTAAATCATATAAAACAAAACAAAAACGGAAAAAAACTACTTTCATTTATTTTGTTGCTGTCCTGTGAACCTGCTAGCTTTGCTAAAGTGAAAAAGAGAGTTCTTCCCCTCTAACTGCAGTGGAATGTGCCACTGTCACTTCCTGAATCCTTACAGAGCAGGAAAAGAGAGGCACAGAGAACACTGTTTTAGCCACATCTTATTGAAGTAAGATTTTACTAAAAAGGGATTCTGTTAGTGAAAATGATAATTTAATGAATGTGGTTTAGTGTTTTTTTTTACTCTTTTACAGCAGGGTCGTTTTTGTATTTTGTTTACTCAAACTTTACACCCACTAACTTAGCAGCTTGCCTCTATACTAATGTATAGTCTTACTTTCTGAACTCTCTGTAGCTCTGCTGTTTTATTACTTTAAAATGCAGTGGTCCCTCTCCCCCCCCCCCCTTGTGTGTGTGTGTGTCTCTCTATCTATCCATCTCTCTCCTTATGTGTTGTTCTCTCCATGGTCTCTTTCCCCCTCTGACTCTCTCATCCCTTATGTAATGAAAGAATCTATAAGCATAATTTACAGCATTAAAGGGCCACTAAACCCAAAATATTTCTTTCATGATTCAGATAGAGAATAGAAATTTAAACAGCTTTACAATTTACTTCCATTATTTATTTTGCTTCATTTTTTAAATATCCTTAGTTGAAGAAAAAGCAATGCACATGGTGAGCCAATCACACGAGGCTTCTATGTGCAGCAACCAATCAGCAGCTAGTGAGCATATCTAGATATGCTTTTCATCAAAGAATATCAAGAGAATACAACAAATTAGATAATATAAGTAAATTAGAAAGATGTTTAAAATTGCATTCTCTTTATAAATCATAAAAGAAAAAATGTGGGTGGCATGTCCCTTTAAAGTAAAAAGTATGTTTTAAACATATTTTAATGGGCATGGATTTCTAGATCTCATAATCAGAGCAAGCATTGTGTTATCTGGCAAGTGTTTCTGTTACAATCCTTTTAGACTAAAATCAGATGTTTACTAAGTTGACCAGTTTTCCAAGACACCATTTAAAGGGACATGGAACCCATATGAAACCCATATGCAAATTTAAATAACTTTCCAATTTACATCTAATATCTAATTTTCTTCATTCTTTTGATGTCCTTTGTTGAAAATCATATCTAAATATGCTCAGTAGCTGCTGATTGGTGGCTGCACATAGATACCTCATGTGATTGGCTCATCCATGTGCATTGCTATTTCTTCAACAAAGGATATCTAAATAATGAAGGCGTATCCTAGCCACTGCCTCACCAGTCTCTGACGTCACTGCACGTCACTGATATATATATATATATATATATATATATATATATATATATATATATATATATACCGTCCTGTATACAGTATTACCCTCCTTCAGTCATCTGCCTGGGTGCAGAAATAGTATAGATAAACCAAGAAAACAAATGCACTCTCAGGTCTTTTTGAAGTGGAGAAAAAAATTTCTGTTTAATGGAAAGTTTTCAGGGAATTCCTCCCCGTCATTAGCACAATTACAGTGTCAAACATACAACCTTATATACACATATGTGAGATAACAAAATAGCAAATACCTGTGTTCACTCAGTGAAAATAGCGCCCAATACTCGTGCTGGAACGCACTGCTTGCATTCCAGAATGTGTTAACCGGAATTATAACACTCTACAGTACTTCCGGTGTGTTACATCATAATATCATAACATAAAAAATACAATAAGTCTGCTTTTGTAATCCGTTATTGCAAAACATGTAAGCCTTTCTACAATGGCCTATCTTGTGCCAACCGTGTTTAACATAAAAAATTTTAGCCATCTTTTGGGGCATCTTATTTTATAAGACACACTACGATAATCATGTGAGCTGTGAATTAAAAAACTCTTATTCTACTACCTTGTGTTCCCTCTACGCATATCAGCTTGTCATCTATAAGTGTGCCAGTATGTTCTTATAGCCTCTATATGTCACCTTTATCCTTTAATATCGCTTGATATGTTGTTATGTTGGTTGTCATGGTGACCGTCACGGGCCGGAATTAGTGGATTAATATGTGTACATAGATATGGCTGATCAGCTGGATTCCGCTATGCTCCGCTATTCTTGTACATTACCCGCAGGTAAAGCCCCACTTGTCAATAATTGTGAACAAATGTTAAGTGCAATTGTTGGCTCTTTGCCCAATTAGATTACACTATATAACACACTTGGTTCCTATTACACAATAAAAGCAGTAAAACATCTAAACTAATATAACATTATTTCTAATGATTAACATTACAACAAATTGGCTTTCAAGTGGTTTTTAGCCATCTACAATCAACTTTTCTCGATCCTATTAAATCACTGTGACTATTTACACAGTTGGCACAAGATAGGCCATTGTAAAAAGGCTTAAATGTTTTGCAATAACGGATTACAAAAGCAGACTTATTGTATTTTTTATCTTATGATATTATGATGCAACACACCGGAAGTACTGTAGAGTGTTATAATTCCGGTTAACACATTCTGGAACGCAAGCAGTGCGTTCCAGCACGAGTATTGGGCGCTATTTTCACTGAGTGAACACAGGTATTTGCTATTTTGTTATCTCACATATGTGTATATAAGGTTGTATGTTTGACACTGTAATTGTGCTAATGACAGGGAGGAATTCCCTGAAAACGTTCCATTAAACAGAATTTTTTTTCTCCACTTCAAAAAGACCTGAGAGTGCATTTGTTTTCTTGGTTTATATATATATATATATATATATATATATATATATATACACACACACAAAGTCAAAATTAAAGGACCACTCAATGCAGTAGAACTGCATAATTAGCAAGTGCACAATAAAAAGACAATTACACCTACTCTGAATTTCAAATAAGCAGTAGAGTTTTTTTCGGACAAATTTATTTTTTCTCCCATTTTCCGGCCCCCTATCATGTGACAGACATCAACCAATCACAGACTAGTATATGTATACCCTGTGAGCTTGTGCACATGCTCGGTAGAATTTTGCTCCCCAGAAGCTGTACATAAAAATATTGTGCAAAATATGATAATGGAAGTAAAGTGTCTATAAACTGCAGGTTCTTTCTGAATCATAAAAGTTTATTTTGACTTGAGTGTCCCTTTAAACATGCATGATTCAGATAGAGCATTTCTTTTTATAACACTTTAAATTAACTTCTTTTGGATGTGCTTTGTTTTCTTTGTATCCCTTGTTAAAAAAGAATATGCACATATCCTACACTAGTGGGAGCTCGCTGCTGATTGGTGCCTGCACACATTTATCTCTTGTGATTGGCTAACTAGATGTGTTCATCTAGCTCCCAGTAGTGTATTGCTGCTCCTATATATGTATCTCATATGTATCTAATAACTTGTTAATATTATACATCTGTTTGCAACTAAGTTCTGTTAAAATAACAATTCCCATCAATAAAAACATAAAATAATGCTGTATCCTGAGATATTTTAGGACACAACAGAAAATCTCTCACATTTAAATAAACAGTTTGTTTCCTCCTTACTTATCCATATGACAATCACACCCTGAGAGGGAGGCAGGGACTCTGTATTTATGTGACATCAGAGGGGACAATAGACATCTATATGAGAACAAAAGTCCAGGTGTGACCCTCTCATTGTCTCCCAACTGACAAGATGTACTCATGTGAGTCACACAGAGAAAGGTGACACTCTCACATTAGTATAAATATCTGTGTAACACTCAGTGATATCACAGGAGGAACCAGAGAGACTTCATACTTACAGAGCTTCTGCTAAACTGTAATATGCAAAACCTGACATAAATCTTTATTAACAGCCTCACAGCCTCTCTCCCCCTCTCTTTTGCTTTCTCTCCCCCTCTCTTTTGCTTTCTCTCCCCCTCTCTTTTGCTTTCTCTCGCCCACTCTGTTTTGCTTTCTCTCGCCCACTCTCTTTCTCCTACATTGGTGTGTCCGGTCCACGGCTTCATCCTTACTTGTGGGATATTCTCATTCCCTACAGGAAATGGCAAAGAGAGCACACAGCAAAGCTGTCCGTATAGCCCCCCCTCTGGCTCCGCCCCCCATTCATTCTCTTTGCCGCTCTGAACAAGTAGCATCTCCACGGGGATGGTAAAGAGTATGTGGTGTTAGTTGTAGTTTTATTTCCTCTATCAAGAGTTTGTTATTTTAAAATAGTGCCGGTTTGTACTATTTACTCTACAACAGAAAGTGATGAAGATTTCTGTTAAAAGAGGAGTATGATTTTAGCACCAGTAACTAAAATCCATTGCTGTTCCCACGCAGGACTGTTGAAACCAGAGAACTTCAGTTGGGGGGAACAGTTTGCAGGCTTATCTGCTTCAGGTATGATCAGTCACTTTTCTAACAAGACCTAGTAATGCTAGAAGACTGTCAGTTTTTCCCTTATGGGATAGGTAAGCCATTTTCTTAGACTCAGTTACAGAATTAAGGCTTATATCTTGGGCTCTATGCTGGTTGACACTATTGTGGGCTAAATCGATTGATTTTTATCATGTTTATATGACATTGGAGTGTTTTGCAAACTTTGAAACACTTTTGGGGATGTTTATTTGCGCCTGGCAGTCGTTTAGACACCTAATCTTGTCAGAAAGGCCCCTTCACTCTGGAATGCAGAGGGAGGAGGCCTCATTTTAGCGCCTCAGTTGCGCAGTTACTTTCTCTAGGCAGTGCATGCAGCTTCACGTGAGAAGGTCCAGTGGCTTAGAAAAGGACTCAGAGAGGCTTATTACGTTTGTGAATAACCCCTAAGGAAAGTAAAAGCTGCAGCAAAGTCTGTGGCAGGGACTGTAGTGTGTTTAAACCGGTCAATTGTGATTATTAGCTCCGGTTTGGTCATTTAGGGGTTAAGGGACTTGAAATTTGGTGTGCAATACTTTTAAGGCATTAAGACACTGGGGTATAAATTTTATAAAGATCGGATATTTCTTTAATGTTTTTCGATCATTCAGAAATAAAGTGTGCCCTTTTTATTATTTAAAGAGACAGTAACGGTTTTGTTTAAAATTGTTTTTATTGCATTCAAAGCCTGCCTAAGTCTGTTTAACATGTCTGTACCTTCAGATAGCCTATGTTCTGTGTGTATGGAGGCCAAGGTGGTTCCCCCATTAAATGTATGTGCGAATTGTGCCATGGCGTCCAAACAGTGTAAGGACAGTACTGTCACATTTAATAATGTTGCCCAAGATGATTCTTTAAACGAAGGTAGTGGGGATAGTTCATCATCCTCTCCTTCTGTGTCAACACCAGCTTTGCCCGCGCAGGCGATACCTAGTACATCTAGCGCGCCAATGCTTGTTACTATGCAGCAATTAACAGCAGTAATGGATAATTCTCTAGCAGCTCTTTTATCCAAACTGCCAGCATTTCCTAGAAAGCGTGATTGCTCAGTTTTAAATACAGAGGATGAGCAAGTAGGCGCAGAAGATAATTTATCTGTTATGCCCTCACATCAATCTGAGTTGGCAGTGAGGGAGGGTCTGTCTGAGGGAGAAATTTCTGACTCAGGAAAAATTTCTCAGCAGGCAGAACCTGATATCGTGGCATTTAAATTTAAGCTAGAACATCTCCGCGCTCTGCTTAAGGAGGTGCTAGCTACCCTTGATGATTGTGATACTTTGGTGATTCCAGAGAAGTTATGCAAAATGGACAAATTCTTAGAGGTCCCAGTGCACGCTGATGCGTTTCCGATACCCAAGAGGGTGGCGGATATAGTGACTAAGGAGTGGGAGAAGCCAGGTGTACCTTTTGTTCCCCCTCCTATATTTAAGAAAATGTTCCACATTGTCGACCCCAGAAGGGATGCATGGCAAACGGTCCCTAAGGTAGAGGGGGCAGTTTCAACGTTAGCTAAGCGCACAACTATTCCTATAGAGGACAGTTGCGCTTTCAAAGATCCTATGGATAAAAAATTGGAAGGATTGCTTAAGAAGATTTTTGTTCAGCAAGGTTTCCTTCTTCAACCAATTTCGTGCATTATTCCTGTCACCACAGCGGCGTCTTTCTGGTTCGATGAACTAGAAAATTCGCTCCAAAAGGAGACTCCATATGATGAGGTCATGGACAGAATTCACGCACTAACGTTGGCTAATTCCTTTATTTTAGATGCCGCTTTTCAACTGGCTAAATTAGCGGCAAAAAAATCAGGTTTTGCAATAGTGGCGCACAGGGCGCTTTGGCTAAAATCTTGGTCGGCGGATGTGTCGTCCAAAACAAAATTGCTTAATATTCCTTTCAAAGGTAAGACCCTTTTCGGGCCAGAATTGAAGGAGATTATTTCAGACATCACTGGGGGAAAGGGCCATGCCCTTCCACAGGATAGGCCTTTCAAGGCAAAGAATAAGTCTAATTTTCGTTCCTTTCGCAATTTCAGGAACGGACCGGCTTCTAACTCTGCAGCCTCTAGACAAGAGGGTAACACTTCCCAGCCTAAACCAGCATGGAAGCCTTTGCAAGGCTGGAACAAGGGAAAACAGGCCAAAAAGCCTGCTGCTGCTACCAAGACAGCATGAAGGGGTAGCCCCTGATCCGGGACCGGATCTAGTAGGGGGCAGACTTTCTCTCTTTGCTCAGGCTTGGGCAAGAGATGTTCTGGACCCCTGGGCACTAGAAATTGTTTCCCAGGGGTGTCTTCTAGAGTTAAAAGAACTTCCTCCAAGGGGAAGGTTCCACTTGTCTCGCTTATCTTTAGACCAGATAAAGAGACAGGCATTCTTACGTTGCGTAGAAGACCTATTAAAGATGGGAGTGATACACCCAGTTCCAACAGTAGAACAAGGTCTGGGTTTTTACTCAAACCTGTTTGTAGTTCCCAAAAAAGAAGGAACTTCCAGGCCAATTCTGGACTTAAAAATTCTAAACAAATTCCTCAGAGTTCCATCATTCAAAATGGAAACCATTCGGACGATTTTACCAACGATCCAGGAGGGTCAATACATGACTACCGTGGACCTAAAGGATGCGTACCTGCATATTCCTATCCACAAAGATCATCATCAGTTCCTGAGGTTCGCCTTCCTGGACAAACATTACCAGTGCGTGGCTCTTCCGTTCGGTTTAGCTACTGCTCCCAGAATTTTCACAAAGGTGCTAGGGTCCCTTCTAGCGGTGCTAAGGCCGAGGGGCATTGCAGTAGTACCTTACCTAGACGACATTCTAATACAAGCGTCGTCCCTTCCCAAAGCAAGGGCTCATACAGACATTGTTTTAGCATTTCTCAGATCTCACGGGTGGAAGGTGAACATAGAAAAGAGTTCCCTGTCCCCGTCCACAAGGGTTCCCTTTCTGGGAACAATAATAGACTCTGTAGAAATGAAGATCTTTCTGACAGAGGTCAGGAAGTTAAAGCTTCTAAACGCTTGTCGAGCTTATTCCTCAGCCATCCATAGCTCAGTGCATGGAGGTAATAGGACTAATGGTTGCGGCAATGGACGTGGTTCCTTTTGCTCGAAATTCATTTAAGACCATTGCAACTGTGCATGCTCAAACAGTGGAATGGGGATTATGCAGACTTGTCTCCCCAGATTCAAATGGACCAGAAAAAAAGAGACTCTCTCCTCTGGTGGTTGGCTCAGGATCACCTGTCTCAGGGAATGAGTTTCCGCAGACCAGAGTGGATCATTGTCACGACCGACGCCAGTCTCTTAGGCTGGGGCGCGGTCTGGGACTCCCTGAAAGCTCAGGGTCTATGGTCTCGGGAAGAGTCTCTCCTCCCGATAAACATTTTGGAATTGAGAGCGATATTCAATGCGCTCCTGGCTTGGCCTCAACTAGCGAAGGCCAGATTGATAAGATTTCAGTCGGACAACATGACGACTGTAGCGTACATCAATCATCAGGGGGGAACAAAGAGTTCCCTGGCGATGAGAGAGGTATCCAAGATCATCAAATGGGCGGAGGATCACTCCTGCCATCTATCTGCAATTCACATCCCAGGAGTGGACAAAACTGGGAGGCGGATTACCTGAGTCGTCAGACTTTCCATCCGGGGGAGTGGGAACTTCACCCGGAGGTCTTTACCCAGTTAATTCAACTATGGGGCATTCCAGATATGGATCTGATGGCGTCTCGTCAGAACTCCAAGGTTCCACGCTACGGGTCCAGATCCAGGGATCCCAAGGCGACACTGGTGGATGCATTAGTGGCGCCTTGGTCGTTCAATGTAGCTTATGTGTTTCCACCGTTCCCTCTCCTTCCCAGGCTAGTAGCCAGGATCAAGCAGGAGAAGGCTTCGGTGATTCTAATAGCTCCTGCATGGCCACGCAGGACTTGGTATGCAGACCTGGCGAATATGTCATCGGCTCCACCATGGAAGCTACCTTTGAGGCAGGACCTTCTAGTACAAGGTCCATTCGAACATCCAAATCTAGTTTCTCTGCAACTGACTGCTTGGAAATTGAACGCTTGATTCTATCTAAGCGTGGGTTTTCGGAATCTGTTATAGATACTTTGGTTGAGGCCAGAAAACCTGTGACTAGGAAAATTTACCATAATATATGGCAAAAATATATCTGTTGGTGCGAATCCAAGGGTTACTCATGGAGTAAAATTAGGATTCCTAGGATACTTTCCTTTCTCCAAGAGGGTTTGGATAAAGGTTTGTCAGCTAGTTCTCTAAAAGGACAGATATCTGCTCTGTCTGTCTTGTTGCACAAGTGTCTGGCAGCCGTGCCAGATGTACAAGCGTTTGTACAGGCATTAGTTAGAATCAAGCCTGTCTACAGACCTATGACTCCTCCATGGAGTCTAAACTTAGTTCTTTCAGTTCTTCAAGGGGTTCCGTTTGAAACTTTGCATTCCATAGATATTAAGTTACTATCTTGGAAAGTTCTGTTTTTGGTTGCTATTTCTTCTGCTAGAAGAGTTTCTGAATTGTCTGCTTTGCAGTGTACTTCACCCTATCTGGTATTCCATACAGATAAGGTAGTTTTACGTACCAAGCCTGGTTTTCTTCCAAAGGTGGTTTCCAACAGGAATATTAACCAGGAAATAGTTGTTCCTTCTCTGTGTCCGAATCCAGTTTCGAAGAAGGAACGTTTGTTACATAACCTAGATGTAGTTCGTGCTTTAAAATTCTATTTAGAAGCAACAAAGGATTTCAGACAGACATCTTCTTTGTTTGTCGTCTATTCTGGTAAGAGGAGAGGTCAGAAAGCTACTGCTACCTCTCTTTCCTTTTGGTTAAAAAGCATCATCCGATTAGCTTATGAGACTGCCGGCCGGCAGCCTCCTGAACAAATTACAGCTCACTCTACTAGAGCTGTGGCTTCCACATGGGCTTTCAAGAATGAGGCTTCTGTTGAACAGATCTGTAAGGCAGCAACTTGGTCTTCTCTGCATACTTTCGCCAAATTTTACAAATTCGATACTTATGCTTCTTCGGAGGCTATTTTTGGGAGAAAGGTTTTGCAAGCTGTGGTGCCTTCCGTTTAGGTTACCTGACTTGTTCCATCCCTTCATCCGTGTCCTAAAGCTTTGGTATTGGTTCCCACAAGTAAGGATGAAGCCGTGGACCGGACACACCAATGTAGGAGAAAACAGAATTTATGTTTACCTGATAAAGTTCTTTCTCCTACGGTGTGTCCGGTCCACGGCCCGCCCTGGCTTTTAGTCAGGTTTAAATTTTTTATTTTTCTGTACTCTACAGTCACCACGGCACCTTATAGTTTCTCCTTTTTCTCCTAACCGTCGGTCGAATGACTGGGGGGCGGAGCCAGAGGGGGGGCTATATGGACAGCTTTGCTGTGTGCTCATTTCCTGTAGGGAATGAGAATATCCCACAAGGATGAAGCCGTGGACCGGACACACCGTAGGAGAAAGAAATTTATCAGGTAAACATAAATTCTGTTTTTGCTTTCTCTCGCCCCCCCCCTCTCTTTTGCTTTCTTTCGCCCCCTCTCTTTTGCTCTCTCTTGCCCCTCTCTTTTGCTCCCTCTCTCCCCTCTCTTTTGCGCTCTCTCCCCCCCTCTCTTTTGCACTCTTTCTCCCCCCTCTCTTTTGTGCTCTCTCTCCCCTCTCTTTTGTGCTCTCTCTCCCCCCCCCCCACGATTTTCCGCTCTCTCTCTCCACTTTCTTTTGCTCTGTCTCTCTCCATCCCTTTTTTTGGCTCTCTCTCCCCCCTCTCTATTATTCTCTCTCCCCCCTCTCTTTTGTGCTCTCTCTCCCCCCTCTCTTTTGTGCTCTCTCTCCCCCCTCTCTTTTGTGCTCTCTCTCCCCCCTCTCTTTTGCGCTCTCTCTCTCCTCCCCTATCTTTTGTGCTCTCTCTCTCCCCCCTCTCTTCTGCGCTCTCTCCCCCTCTCTTTTGCTCACTCTCTATCACTCTCTCTTTTGCTCTCTCTCTCTCTCTCTCCCCTCTCTTTTGCGCTCTCTCTCTCTCCCCCCTCTCTTTTGCGTGCTCTCTCTCTCTCCCCCCTCTCTTTTGCTCTCTTTCCCCCCTCTCTTTTGCGTGCTCTCTCTCTCCCCCCCTCTCTTTTGCGCGCTCTCTCTCTCCCCCCTCTCTTTTGTGCTCTCTCTCCCCCCCACGATTTTCCGCTCTCTCTCTCCACTTTCTTTTGCTCTGTCTCTCTCCATCCCTTTTTTTGTCTCTCTCTCCCCCTCTCTATTATTCTCTCTCCCCCCTCTCTTTTGTGCTCTCTCTCCCCCCTCTCTTTTGCGCTCTCTCTCTCCTCCCTTATCTTTTGTGCTCTCTCTCCCGCCCCCCTCTCTTCTGCGCTCTCTCCCCCTCTCTTTTGCTCTGTCTCTTTCCCCTCTCTTTTGCGCTCTCTCTCCACTTTCTTTTGCTCTGTTTCTCTCCCCTCTCTTTTGCTCTCTCTCTATCACTCTCTTTTGCTCTCTCTCCTCTCTCTCTCTCTCCCCTCTCTTTTGCGCTCTCTCTCTCTCCCCCCTCTCTTTTGCGCTCTCTCTCTCCCCCTCTCTTTTGCTCTCTCTCCCCCCTCTCTTTTGCTCTCTCTCCCCCCTCTCTTTTGCGTGCTCTCTCTCTCCCCCTCTCTTTTGCACTCTCTCTCCCCCCCATTTGCTCTCTCTCTCCACATCCCTCTCTTTTGCTCTCTCTCTCTATCCCTCTCTTTTGCACGCTCTCTCTCTCCCCCTCTGTTTTGCGCTCTCTCTCTCTTCCCCTCTCTTCTGCGCTCTCTCTCTCCCCCTCTCTTTTGCGCTCTCTCTCTCTCCCCCTCTCTTTTGCGCTCTCTCTCTCTCCCCCCTCTCTTTTGCGCTCTCTCTCCCCCCTCTCTTTTGCGCTCTCTCTCCCCCCCTCTCTTTTATGCTCTCTCTCCCCCCTCTCTTTTGATCTGTCTCTTTCCCCTCTCTTTTGCGCTCTCTCTCTCCACTTTCTTTTGCTCTGTCTCTCTCCCCTCTTTTGCTCTCTATTATCCCTCTCTTTTGCTCTCTCTCTACCTCTCTATTGTTCTCTCTCCCCCCCTCTCTTTTGTGCTCTCTCTCTCCTGCCTCTCTTTTGCACTCTCTCTCAAACCCTCTCTTTTGCGCTCTCTCTCTCCCCCTCTCTTTTGTGCTCTCTCTCCCCCTCTCTTTTGCACGCTCTCTCCCCCCTCTCTTTTGCGCTCTCTCCCCCCTCTCTTTTGTGCACTCCCCCTCTCTTTTGCGCACTCTCTCCCCCCTCTCTTTTGCGCACTCTCTCCCCCCTCTCTTTTGCGCTCTCTCTCCCCCCTCTCTTTTGCGCTCTCTCTCCCCCCTCTCTTTTGCGCTCTCTCTCCCCCCTCTCTTTTGCGCTCTCTCTCCCCCCTCTCTTTTGCGCTCTCTCTCCCCCCCTCTCTTTTGCGCTCTCTCTCCCCCCTCTCTTTTGCGCTCTCTCTCCCCCCCTCTCTTTTGCGCTCTCTCCCCCCCTCTATTAAATTAGAGAAGTTGTTTAAAATTACATGCCCTATCTGAATCATGAAAGATTAATTTGGACTTTAATATCCCTTTAAGGGGCAATTATAACACACACAGTGTTAACTCTACTAAATACAGATCAAATATGTGTGATGTACAATCACTAGAGGGCGCTAAAGTGCAATTAGAAGGAATATCTCTAGTCAAAGAAACCCATATGAATATGGGCTTCACACGAAAAAAATATATAAAAAACCCTTTACAGACAAATGATAATTAACAGTCTGATATATATAATAAAACTACAGCTGCACCTCTCAACACATATACTATGAAAGTAAAGTGAATCAGACTCCTATAACAAGTGCATGTAACACCAGAGGGCGCTAATATGATTAAAAATTGTGTATACCCAATTTAAAAAGATTTTTTAAAAACAAATGAACAATGGTATATAGTAATGGATAATGGTACCTCATTAAATAAAATGTCCCAGTTTAAAAGTCCACTAGAAAATGTATAGTCTTATAATTGGACACATAAGTTCAAAATTTTTTCTTGACTGTCGGCAGTGGACTCTCCCTGATTCAGAATCAGGATCCTTCTTTTTCCAAAACGAAGCCAATCTGTGTAGGATTTAAACACAAACAAGATCGACCATTGTGTGTATCCACAGACCCAATATATTTCACACAGCAGTATTCAATTTCCAGGGTACTCACACTTTTGCAGAGCACACCAGTGTGCTTGTGGGAACGGACTGGTTATCAGAGCAAACCAGCTTGCTCTCTCCGGTATGCTCTCTCCTCGCAGGTGTGGATAATGACAGATCCACTGGCGCCTCACAGTTAATCAGTGTACTGAGACTTCACTTAGCAGCGGCTTGGTAATGAGAACCTCACTTGTCAAGGAATGGCAGACAATGATGATAAAAAAACAAATCTTTAATCATTAGTAAAACCAAAATCCTTACAATACAAGTGGGTGGACAATGTGTAACAATAAAATTTGCTACGCGTTTCTCGGCTCACTTAGCCGTTTCCTCAGGCATCTCTCTCCCCCCCTCTCTTTTGCGCTCTCTCTCCCCCCTCTCTTTTGCGCTCTCTCTCCCCCCTCTCTTTTGCGCTCTCTCTCCCCCCCTCTCTTTTGCGCTCTCTCCCCCCCTCTATTAAATTAGAGAAGTTGTTTAAAATTACATGCCCTATCTGAATCATGAAAGATTAATTTGGACTTTAATATCCCTTTAAGGGGCAATTATAACACACACAGTGTTAACTCTACTAAATACTTGTGCTGAATCAACATCACATATGTAATAACCTAAACAGCTGATCTGTATTACATGAATTGTTATGCGTGCCTTTAATTATTATTATACCATACGTACAGTTAATCAAATCCATTATTTATTATTATCTGTTTAAACCATTTAATATACATTTTACAGACACGGCCAGAGCACTGAGAGATATCAGGTATTGATGTAACTGGAGTGAATAAGGGAACCTTCTTCCTGAGCACAGACATTGCAGCCTGTTATCAGCATGAACTCATATGTGTTAGGTGAGTAAAATAGATATTATGCTGACTTTAATTAATGGGAAAATAGAATAGATCACTCATTAAACAAATATAAACTATTATATTTATATCTGCATCTTGTATGTACATTTGTGATAGTTATAAAGAAAGAGCAACCCTCATTGGGATGAGGGTCAGGGCAAAATGTAAAAGAAAAAATAACATTTAGACAAATATTCAATTTCCTCATATAGCAGTTTTAGGAATGGGAAAAAAATGCAAACAGCATAGCCCTCTGAACATAAAGAAGGCAAGAGGCATATAGGAAGTGGGGTAAAATAAAACCAATTTTTTTGGCACCAAGTATGGCGCATGACGCAAAATGAAGTAGAAACATTTTTTTATGGTGGCAACAAACATACGGAAATGACACAACTTACTTCATAACCGACGCAACTTCATGCCAAACAACCTGGCATCAACAAAGACGCAGGAAATGATGAACTTGCGCCAAGAATGACGCAATAAATTACAGCATTTTGCGACCTTACAAGCCTAATTTTGCCCTCGAAATTAAAGAGAATCAAGTCAATTTGAAAAAGAGACTATACCCCAGGTAAGAAAATAAACTTCCTAAAACATGATTCCCATACTGGAACTGATAGTCTGCAAAGGGAAATATACATAGACCTGACTCATGGCAAATAGAAGTAACATACATATATTTAAAACTTTTATATTAATACATAAAGCGCCAAACCATAGCTGAGATTGTCTTAAATAATGATATATACTTATGAAAGACACCCATGCACATATAGCAGATAGCCAAACCCGTACTGAAAACTATCAGCAGAGGTAATGGTATATAAGAGTATATCGTCGATCTGAAAAGGGAGGTAGGAGATGAATCCCTATGACCAATAACAGAGAACCCTTGAAAAGATTTCCCGTGAGTATATATCATAAAATCAATAGGCAATACTCTCTTCACATCCCTCTGACAAACACTGTACTCTGAGAGGAATTCGTCTTCAATATGCTGAGAAGCGCTTATCATAAAAGAAAAATCAAGCACAAACTTACTTCACCACCTCCATAGGAGGCAAAGTTTGTAAAACTGAGTTGTGAGTGTGGTGGGAGGTGTATTTATAGGCATTTTGAGGTTTGGGAGACTCGGCCCCCTCCTGGTAGGAATGTATATCCTATACGTCACTAGCTCATGGACTGTTGCCAATTACATGAAAGGAAATACTACTCCCCCCTCTGTCCTTTTAGACCGATCATGTCCAACAACTGGCTAACCTCAGACTTCTGAACTTAGAACACCTGCAACTCCAACTTCCCCTTCCCTGACCTCGCTCATGGAACACCCATAAGTACACTTAAATGACTACCTTGTTCCCAGTGAGTGTTCCCACCCCAGAACCACCCCTGATTTGTGTGCTTAATTTTGCAGTAAATATTATTAAACTAATAAAGTTTTTGGCTGTTTATATAAATTAAACAACCACAGCTGAAAGCTTAAAAGTATTGTAAAATCACTGCTTCTTACCCTCTGAAAACATCTCACACTGATTAATAGTCTGTGATAATTAAGACATCATGTTCTCACCCAACTTGTTGAGCATGACCATGCAGCACTGTATGTGCAGTTGCTTGTGCAATGTTAAATGAGGATGGTGGGTGCCACCTCTCTTGCCCAGAATACATATGTACTTGTTCCCTGGCTGAGAACATTATGCAACATTCTTTGTTGTCATTTTTTTAATTTGTGATTTACAGGTAAATACATTTAAAAATAAACACAAAATGGAAGACATGTTGTTACGTATAAAAGAATATGATTTTTTATTGAGATGGATTATATTATAAATAATAAATATTGTTATTTTTCTTTATTTCATTTCTTTTTATGTAGTCACTACAGGAAGCATCAGAATGATACCACAGACTCCAACATTTTTAGACACTAATGAATATTCACAAACATTGGGGAAATCACAGCAGTTATTTAAAAGAGATGGTGAATTGGCAGGAACTGGGCAGCAATCATTATGTACAGAGAGTAATTTAGTCATCAAACAAGAGGACAACATTTATGCCTTATCTAGTGAAATGATTATCCCTGAGGATAAGCCACAAACATTTACTGAGTTTTCAAAAAAATTTAAAGAAGAGAAAAGTCTACAGTCTAGCCAAATGATTCATACAAAGGAGAGACCTTTCATATCTACAGAATGTGAGAAAAGCTTTAGATATAAGTCTCATCTCCTAGAACATCCCAAAATTCACACAGGTAAGAAGCCACACACATGTCCTGAGTGTGACAAATGTTTTATACAAATTACAAAACTTATAGCTCATGAAAGGACCCACACAGGGGAGAAATCATTTAGCTGTACAGAGTGTGGCAAAAGTTTTACACAAATGAATAATCTGAAAACTCATAAAAAGAATCACACAGGAGAAAAGCTTTTCACATGTACAGAGTGTGGAAAAAAATTTACACAAATGAATTGTCTGACAACTCATGAAAGGAGTCACACAGGGGAAAAGCCTTTCATATGTACAGAGTGTGGAAAACATTTTACACAAATAAGTAGTCTGAAAACTCATGAAAGGAGTCACACAGGGGAAAAGCCTTTCATATGTACAGAGTGTGGAAAACGTTTTACACGAATAAGTAGTCTGAAAACTCATGAAAGGATTCACATAGGAGAAAAGCCTTTCACATGTACAGAGTGTGGAAAAAGTTTTACAGAAAATAGTAGTCTGAAAACTCATGAAAGGAGTCACACAGGGGAAAAGCCTTTCACATGTACAGAGTGTGGAAAAAGTTTTACAAAAAAGAGTTATCTGAAGAAGCATGAAAGGATTCACACAGGAGAAAAGCCATTCAAATGTTCAGAGTGTGGAAAAAGTTTTACAGAAAATAGTAATCTGAGAAAACATGAAAAGATTCACACAGGGGAAAAGCCTTTCACATGTACAGAGTGTGGAAAAAGTTTTACACGAATAAGTAGTCTGAAAATGCATGAAAGGATTCACAGAGGAGAAAAGCCTTTCACATGTACAGAGTGTGGAACAAGTTTTACACAAATGAATTGTCTGACAACTCATGAAAGGATTCACACAGGAGAAAAACCTTTCACATGTACAGAGTGTGGAAAAAGTTTTACACGAATAAGTAGTCTGAAAACTCATGAAAGGATTCACATAGGAGAAAAGCCTTTCACATGTACAGAGTGTGGAAAAAGTTTTATACAAAAGAGTGATCTGAAAACTCATGAAATGATTCACATAGGAGAAAAGCCTTTCACATGTACAGAGTGTGGAAAAAGTTTTACACAAATAAGCAGTCTGAAAAAACATGAAAGGATTCACACAGGGGAAAAGCCTTTCACGTGTACAGAGTGTGGAAAAAGTTTTATACAAATAAGTAATCTGAAAAAGCATCAAATGATTCACACAGGAGAAAAGCCATTCAAATGTACAGAGTGTGGAAAAAGTTTTACAGATAATAGTAATTTGAGAAAACATAAAAAGATTCACACAGGGGAAAAGCCTTTCACGTGTAAAGAGTGTGGAAAAAGTTTTACACGAATAAGTAGTCTGAAAACTCATGAAAGGATTCACACAGGAGAAAAGCCTTTCACGTGTAAAGAGTGTGGAAAAAGTTTTACACAAATAAGCAGTCTGAAAAAACATGAAAGGATTCACACAGGGGAAAAGCCTTTCACGTGTACAGAGTGTGGAAAAAGTTTTACACAAATAAGTAATCTGAAAAAGCATCAAATGATTCACAAGGGAAGAAACCTTTCACATGTTTAGAAAGTGTAAAAAGTTTTTTTTATTGAAATCCGGTATAACAAAACACCAAATATTTACACACAAACTTTATATACAGTGTACAAACCATTTTACAAATATCCTAAAGAGGACACACACTCTAAATAGATGCATCAAAATAGATGTTATTGTAAATAATACTTTATAAATCCCAGTTATAAAAGCCCCAGATTGGAAGTGCTCTCCTGCTGTCCTTTGTTCCTCTATATATGTGCACCTCGGTTTCTCTCATATCAATGCTATAGAATACAAACACCACACAGGAATATACAAATCTGTCCTCATACTGACCAGTTTACACAACCATTCACCACCAAAGCACCCCCAGTGTTTATTAATATGCCAGTGTTAGGAGTTGTACATTTGATTTACATAGGTGGGAAAATAATTATATTTACAGAATAAAGGAGTCTTTATATGAATAGAGCTTTAGAAACTTAAATAAACAAGATCAGTCTCAAATAATTGACATCTGGGAGATATATTTAATGTTCACATCATGTGGATAAACCTTTTCTTATAGCAATAGATGCTTAGCATTGTACATGTTATATACCAGAGGAATTACTGAGGGGAAACTGATTTTATTTAATGAGACACAATATCAGTAACATACGTGATCATAATCAGTTTAATTTAAATGGCTACTATAACTAAAAGGGAACATTATATATCTGATAAATCCCTTTGTATCAAGAGCACAAGTGTTAGGTATATTTATACCATTGTGTGCAGATATCATGTAATGCTCCTTTTGACTATATAATGATGTAATGGTTTTTCCTGCAAATAAAAAGTGATTGTAATCCAGACCAGTATTTTGTGTTTTTTGTATAATTAAAAACACAATATCACAGAATAATTAGGAAAACATCATCAAATACAGAAGCCAAATCTGACAATGAAAGTTAAACGCTGATAATTCAGAGCAGCAATTTTACCCAACTTTCCAATTTACTTCTGTTATATAATTTGCTTTGTTCTTTTAGTATAATTTGTTAAAGAGTAAACCTAGGAGGCTAATATGAGCTTAGGGGCATGCACATGTATTTAGCACTCTGTGCGGCAGTGTTTGTAACTATGTATAACAATTCTATATATGTTGTTGCAAGCTCTGCTGTCTGAAGACACATGCACGCTCATGAGTTCACACAGGGTTACTCTTTAACAAAGGACACTAAGAGAACCAAGCACAAATGATAATATAATTAAATTGAAAAGTTGTTGGAAATGTCATGTTCTTTCCAATACATTTAAGTTTAATTTTCACTTTTTATTAGCACGCAATTAAAATCTACTCACAAAATTTCCAAATAAGTCAAGCACATAGCATCAAACATGAAGAGTATTCCGGTGCTTCTCTCACGGCTGTATCCTTGCAAGACTCGGCGTGTGACGTCACCACCCGATCTACTGCCGCGAGATTTCAATCACACCTCTCTACTTCGTCAACTGTCAAACAGTTCAGATTCAAGCATTCGGCGCCTCAACGCGTTTCCCCGCCCCTTCTGGCGGCTTTCTCAAGAGTACCAAATGCTTACAAAAGGCTCCTATTTGTACTGATGCGATACTAGTGCCCCCTGCTGTCAAAAGAGTAGCTCTTCAAATGAAAACTATACTTAATTTGATATTATCCTTTTGTATCAGCTCCGGGCAATACACCAATACATTTTAGTACAAAATATAATACATTATTAGCTCCAACTTAGGCAATAATTATAACATCATATATAGTACATTCAATTGCATCATTCAATATACTTTAAAAACACCTCATTGAATAAAAACATATATTTTTTGGTGATTGACGTTGTGCATAAAAACATTCAATTGTACAATAATTAATATACACCAAGTGTTTTGAAAAATTATTTTAAAATACATTCTAACTGTATGTTAATATGTACACGTCAATCCTATTAAAAAGTTAAAAATAATTAATTCATTTACAGAATTGATTTATAATCTAGATTTTGTGCAAAACATTAAAACATTAAAAGTATTCATTCAAAACAGAGTTAGAATATTTCATTTAAATAAGTTACTTATGTTAAAATAAATAATAAATTATAAACTCTGAAATGTCAAAGAACTTTTTAAGGGATGTCCCATACTTCTCTACACCTTTATCACATTTCTAGAGATAGTGAATACTAATAAATTTTTTCAGACACTATATAAACGCTGTAATATCTATATCCACATTCAAACCCTTAGGAGCGAGGGTGCCTAATTTGTGGATCCAAAAGGTTTCCCTCCTTCTCAATTTTAATAAGCGATCACCCCCCATAGGGTCTTTAGGAACAATTTCTATCCCCTTAATGGTCAGACTAGAAGGATCACAATTATGTTTTTCTGCAAAATGTCTTGGGACACTATGTTTTAAGAATGATTTTTTAATATTTGCAGAATGTTCACTGAACCTTTTGGATAGAATTCTTTTGGTCCTGCCCACATATTGCAGGCCACACCCACATTCTAATAAATACACTACATACACACTTTTACAGGTGATGAAATTTTTTACTTTAAATTCCTGCCCCGTTGTATTTGATTTAATTATTGATCTTTGTGAGCTAATATTCTTGCACATTGGGCAGCGAGATTTATTGCATTTATATGTTCCATTTAGTTTTAAAAACATTTTTTGGGGGTTAGTTTTCGAGTCTCTATTTGTTTTATTTACATCTCTAAGTTTACTTGGGGCAACTAAATTCTTTAAATTAGTATTCTTTTTAAAAACCAAATTGGGTTTGCTGTCAAGTACTTTATTCAATAATGGATCACTTGTTAGCACCGACCAATATTTATTGAGAACCCCTTTTACTTTGTTCACTCCCTCCCCATACTGAGTTATAAATTTTACTGTTGGTGGATTTTTATTTGCATCTATCAATTTTTTCTTGTTTCCCAGTAACTTCTCCCTATCATCCATTTCAACAGCAGACATTATTTTGGTGAGATCTGTCTCATTGTATGATCGTGATACAAATTTTTTACACAAAATATCCGCCTCTTGTTTGTAATCAGTGATTTTAGAACAGTTGCGCCTAATTCTTGTAAATTGGCTTTTTGGGATATTTTTTATCCATTTACTGTAATGTCCGCTTTTCGCATGGAGCAGACCATTACTGTCTACATCTTTTCTAAAATTTTTTGTTAAAATTTCATTATTTTCTATAAAAATACTTAAATCTAAAAAATCAATGCATTGGGTTTGGATGTTACTGACCAGACTTACATTATACTCATTAAAATTTAAATACTCTAAAAACTTATTAGCTTCATCCTCAGACCCTCCCCAAATCATAAACACATCATCAATGAAGCGCTTATAAAATACAATCTGTTCCTTATAAATATTACCTTCATTCCAAATTAATCTATCCTCAAACAATCCCATAAACAGATTTGCATATGATGGGGCGAATTTCGTCCCCATCGCTGTACCGCATTTCTGATGGTAAAATATTTTATCAAATAAAAAATAGTTATGCTCTAACACATATCTGATGCATTTCTCAAGGAATTGTATTTGTTTGTTTGGGAACGTACCTTTTTTTGTTAGAAAATATTTACATGCCTCTACACCTAAATCATGTTTAATTATAGTGTAGAGGGATGTAACATCACATGTAATAAGGTACATCCCTTCTTTCCACTTCACATTCTTTAGTTCATGTATTAGATGTATGCTATCCTTTAAGTGTGATTTCAAATCTGGAACTAGTGGGTTTAGGAAATAATCAACATAACTAGAGATATTTGCAGTAAGGGAATCAATCCCAGAGACTATGGGCCTACCAGGTGGATTTATAAGCGTTTTATGTATTTTTGGTAGATGATACATTGTTGCAATTTTTGGATGGTCCTGGTATAAAAATTTGAATTCATCATTAGTTAATATTTTTTCATCCAAACCATTTCTTAACAATGTTTCTAGATCTTTCAAAAATATATTAGTTGGATCACTTTTTAATTTGTTATAAGTTTCAATATCCCCTAGCAAGCGTAGTGCTTCCATTACATATGTATCCCTATCTTGGATAACAATACCCCCGCCCTTATCTGCAGGGCGTATACTTATATTTGTATTATCCATCAGTTTTTTCAAGCTCACTCTTTCATTTTTAGTCAAATTATCAGCTATCTCTGTGTCCACATTTAATTTCTCCAAATCCTTTTCCACTAGATTTTTAAAAGTTTTAATATATTCTCCTTGGGCATAAGTTGGATAAAAAGTGGACTGTTTTTTCTTATCACTATGGATACAGATTTCATTTTCTATTTCACTGCTTTGTTCCATATTGGATTCTTTTTGTAGTGCATTTAGGGATTCTAAAGCATTAACATCATCCCCCATCAGAATCCCCTTATGTTTCTCTGCATATTTAGTCTCCTTATTAGCAAAAAACCTTTTTAATGTGATATTCCTAATAAATCTTTGAAAGTCGATATAGACTTGGAATTTATCAATACTTTTGTTAGGGGCAAAAGACAATCCTCTACTTAAAAGGGTAAGTGAGCTATCATCCAGTGGGTGCTTGGATAAATTATAAATACTGGCTTGATTTTGATTCTTTAATTCCACCTTGCACTTTTTTGATTGCTTCTTTCTTCCCCCTCTACATCCCCGTTTTGACTGAATCTTCTTTTCCTGTGTTGTCTCTCTTGTTCCCTCACATAGTTCCCCTCCCCCCAGTATCTGTCTCCCCTGGGGTATTGGTTCTGTTCCCATCTCTGTTCCCTCCAAGATTCTGCATCTGCTTTCCACCTGGTCATGTTCCTTGGAGACTGAAAAGGGATTACAGGGGTTCTATTATTATATCCATTATTACTATTTCTTGGTCTAGCTCCCTCATTATACACATCCCTATCAGGTACCTGCAATACTTCAAATCTATTTTGATAATTGTTACCAGATTCCTTATTATTCTTTTCTCTGTTTCCTGGTTTGTTTTTATTTTTGTATCCAAACTCATTTCCTTTTTTCTTTGGTACATTATCCATAGATTTATTATCTATATTGTCATTTCCTGGTTTATTGGTATCTTTTGATTTTTCTTTTTCTGTACTATTAAACATCTCTCTACTATTTACTCCATTTTTCTTATTCCCTGTATAAAAATTGATTCTCCCTGTTTTAGATTTCCAATTATATTTCTGATCATTATTATAATCACATTGGTCGCGTTTTAATTTATTTGCTTTGGAGATAATTAATTCTTTAGTTAATTGTTCCACACCTTTAATAATATTATTATATAGCGTTTTTAATTCATCATTGATAAGCAGTGTTTCCATTTTATCCTCGATTTTACTAATTTCAATCTGTGTCTTTTCTAGTCTGCTTTCCCTATATCTAATGAGTAACTTAATTAGATTAATTGAACACATATCTAAAATAGATTCCCACTCAGACATGAATTCTACCTCGTCTAATGCAAATGCAGGTTTCTTAAGTAATCTTAGACCTCTGGGAACTATTGCAGTTCCCTTTTCTTTTTGCGCTCCAGATCTTTTCTACTTTGGATTATTCTACTCGGCTGCCGGACAAACAGCCAACCCCCTGTGAGCAGCAGTTTGAAAGGTGACTGAAACAAAGTGTGTAACGCTGGAGGACATTTGCTACACTTTATAAAATCAAAGCTTATGGACATTACAGACATTTATATCAGTAAGAACATTGATCAATTGATTAGTTCATAAGTGTGTACTATTATTAAGATTACCGGAAATTTATTGATTCCTCTTTTTTTACTATTCATAATTTGGTTGAGACAAGCGCTTCTAGTTTCATATATCTATTAATTTTCACTTTACTGTCCCTTTAGCAGTACTTAAAACAATATCAAATTAACCCCCCAGCTTACACCAACCCAGATTATTAATTACCAGCAAGACTTTATACACAGACATTATCTGTACTTAAATGGATAGGAAATTACACTTTCATGATTCAGATAGAATTTGTAATTTTAAGACACTTTTAATTTCACTTCTTTTATCAAATTTACTTTGTTCTTTTGATACCCTTTGCTGAAAAGAATATGTAAATATTCCTAGCAGCAGAACTGTACTACTGGGAGCTGACTGCTGATAGGTGGCTACATACATTTGCCTCTTGTCATTGGCCCACAAGATATGATCAGCTAGCTCCCAGTAGTACAGTGCCGCTCTAGAGCAAATGTTGCAGGAGTTAAACACATAGTTATATAAAAGAATAAATAAATAGGGGGCGCCCTTGGGCTAATGGAAATCAGTGATATAGATATTATAACAGTCTGTAACAAAGGTGAACAACTGAATACAATAAACAGGATGATATAATAAAATAAAAATATTTAAGTCCCATACAGTGAGAGGGTGTGTGGCCATGTGGGCTTCTGTTACATTATATCCTTTACAGGGTGTTGTTTTTATCTACTATAAACCTGATATTTGGTGCTTCTTATACTGTGATATCGCATCCTGAACCATTAAAGTTTGAGCCACACCGGAGGCCGTCTGCTGGGTGACTGTTACATTCCAGCCTGCTCCATTTGCACCAAGAGGGGTGCATCATCAAATGTGAGTGCAAATTTCTCATATATCATCTTACAACAGTATGCACAGTGCTAGACCATGTGGCGCTTCTGTTTCTTTGTATCATCTACATAGTTATATACAATCAGTGGTAAAATAATAAACTGATCTCATTTATTAGAGCATTTTTGCACCTTTAAATGACTTTAAATAATAACAGATAATTAATAAAATTATATTCTAGGTAATCATCTTATTAAATTTGTCACAATGTTATCTTCATTAAACAAGGATTCACAACAAGATAGCACAAAGCTAGATCTGACTAAAGGGACAGTAAACACCTTGAGACTGTAATATAAACTGACTAATTATTCCTAGGAAAACAACTTTACCGTATACTTTCATTGTCTAATAGTATTGTTATATCAGCTGTGTGCCGGGATATTATCTGTGTCACAGACGTACAGTGACTAATAATGCAATAAACACATAGAAATAACGTCACTGACTCACTATTTAATGTCTAATAGTATTGTTATATCAGCTGTGTGCCAGGATATTATCTGTGTGTCACAGACGTACAGTGACTAATAATGCAATAAACACATAGAAATAAGCTCACTGACTCACTATTTAATGTCTAATAGTATTGTTATATCAGCTGTGTGCCGGGATATTATCTGTGTGTCACAAACGTACAGTGACTAATAATGCAATAAACACATAGAAATAAGCTCACTGACTCACTATTTAATGTCTAATAGTATTGTTATATCAGCTGTGTGCTGGGATATTATCTGTGTGTCACAGACGTACAGTGACTAATAATGCAATAAACACACAGAAATAACTTCACTGACTCACTATTTAATGTCTAATAGTATTGTTATATCAGCTGTGTGTCGGGATATTATCTGTGTGTCACAGACGTACAGTGACTAATAATGCAATAAACACATAGAAATAACTTCACTGACTCACTATTTAATGTCTAATAGTATTGTTATATCAGCTGTGTGCCGGGATATTATCTGTGTGTCACAGACGTACAGTGACTAATAATGCAATAAACACATAGAAATAACGACACTGACTCACTATTTAATGTCTAATAGTATTGTTATATCAGCTGTGTGCCGGGATATTATCTGTGTGTCACAAACGTACAGTGACTAATAATGCAATAAACACATAGAAATAAGCTCACTGACTCACTATTTAATGTCTAATAGTATTGTTATATCAGCTGTGTGCTGGGATATTATCTGTGTGTCACAGACGTACAGTGACTAATAATGCAATAAACACATAGAAATAACTTCACTGACTCACTATTTAATGTCTAATAGTATTGTTATATCAGCTGTGTGCCGGGATATTATCTGTGTGTCACAGACGTACAGTGACTAATAATGCAATAAACACACAGAAATAAGCTCACTGACTCACTATTTAATGTCTAATAGTATTGTTATATCAGCTGTGTGCTGGGATATTATCTGTGTGTCACAGACGTACAGTGACTAATAATGCAATAAACACATAGAAATAAGCTCACTGACTCACTATTTAATGTCTAATAGTATTGTTATATCAGCTGTGTGCCGGGATATTATCTGTGTGTCACAGACGTACAGTGACTAATAATGCAATAAACACATAGAAATAACTTCACTGACTCACTATTTAATGTCTAATAGTATTGTTATATCAGCTGTGTGTCGGGATATTATCTGTGTCACAAATGTACAGTCACTAATAATGCAATAAATAGACACAGGAAATAGTTAACGGCACCAGTGAAACATACAAGCTCACTATTCTAGATCACCTAACAGGATCAAGGAAGAAGAGATACAATGTTAGGTTGAATAGGAGCGCCAACAGGCTAAAGTATGAAGCCAGGCAATGTAAAATAGGCAAAATAAAACAAGCAGCAATATAATCAGACGCTGTAAATATGCAGAACAAAAATCAAGTAGAATTAAAGGGACATTAAACACTTAATAAATGATAAATAGAATGATGCAGTCAAAGAAAAGATTAGTCTGAGAATAACATGTAGAGGTATTTTATAAAGTTTCATTAGCTGTTTAAATATTGACAAAATAAGTGTAAAATGTTAGTGTCTATAAAACAATGGTAGCTGCCATGTTGTAACTTAGGTTACCTTCTCTGTTGTGGTTAAATTAGGGACAGTTATAATTAGGTCACTAGTGTGTGCAGCCAATGGCTGTGTGGAATATAACAGTGTTTTGCACTTCCATTTCTAACAGGAACTGAAGGCTCACAATTTCAGAATGGAATTACAGGAAAATGGGACAAAATAAATAATGAGAGTATATTGCAGAGGTTTTTTATATATATATATATATATATATATATATATATATATATATATATATATATATATATATATATATATATATAAGTGGTTCGAAGTGTCAGCTCAATCCAATGATATACCGTATTGTTCCAAGTATAGGCCGCACTCCCTGATGTAAGTCTTTAAATCAGGGATGCGGCCTATACTCGGGATGTAGCTGTGAGTGGTTGGGGTGGGGGGCGGGGTTAAGCAGGAGCGCGGTTCTTGTTAGAGGGAGGGATTTTGGCACAAACCCTGGGCTTCCTGGAGATTCTGTCAGCTACAGACGACAACCTAAGTTCCCGCACCCAACACTCCCTGATAGGAGGGGCATTAGGGACAATCTCCTTCTCAAACTTGTATTCTTAATTTGCCACCACACCATGACACAGAAGCAGATGTCCGGCACAGTATATCCCCCAGCAAAACCGCGGCCCACATTGAAGTGCTCAGGATAGTAGTGTGATGGGCTTAAAGGGACACTGAACCCACATTTTTTCTTTCATGATTCAGATAGAGCATGAAATTTTAAGCAACTTTCTAATTTTCTCCTATTATCAAATTTTCTTCATTCTCTTGGTATCTTTATTTGAAATGCAAGAATGTAACTTTAGATGCCGGCCCATTTTTGGTGAACAACCTGGGTTGTCCTTGTTGATTGGTGGATACATTCATCCACCAATAAAAAAGTGCTGTCCAGAGTACTGAAACTAAAAAAAAAGCTTAGATGCCTTCTTTTTCAAATAAAGATAGCAAGAGAACAAAGAAAAATTGATAATAGGAGTAAATTAGAAAGTTGCTTAAAATTGCATGCTCTATCTGAATCACAAAAGAAAAAATTTGGGTTCAGTGTCCCTTTAAGATGAGAGCAGGAGCTGCTGTGAGTTACCGGTATCAGCTGTGACACAGGCGGCAGCGTGACAGGATTGAGGAACACTAAAATTGATCTCAAAGTCATCTAACAGTACTGTATTTTATTTACTGGTACCTACTACTAGTGTAACCCCTTTGAGAATACAAGTAAATATCTATAGCACAAAGGATGGGAGTGAGATGGGCCAGGGTGGGAGCCACCTTATGTGTGTGTGCTGAGGGTGAGTCAGGATTGGGGATGTATGATAAGTGGTGAGGAGGGGATTGTGTGAGGAAGAAGGGGGCTAAGAGGGTGAGGAGGGCTGAGGGGAGGCTTGTAGGTAGGTAGTTAATAGGGTGAGTACTGGGCACTTTGTGAGGGAAGGAGGCTGAGTGGGTTAAGAGAAGACAGTAATTTGTATATTTATTTTAAGTTAAAATTTAAATTTCTTTAAAATAGCACCAAACTTTAAGGGTGCGGCTTATAATCAGGAGCGGCGTATACTCGGAACAATACGGGTATTATCGATTTTAGATAACCCTAAATATCTTCATACTCGCATATCTAGGGGTGCAAGGGGGCATAAACTATAGTAATAAATAATGCAAGAAAAGAAGAAGAAAACAAAGAATTCCCAGTATACCCTGTGCCAGCACAATCTATAATTAATCAATTGAAAATTAGAGCAAAATAAACACTGGATGATGAGGTCCCTTTATGACTGGAAACGGATCCCTTCACAAAACTAATAAAATGCCTCTAATTTCATCGTCAAAGGTACAATATTTTATTCAACAATAAATCTAATACAATAAATGTAAAAGGATTAGTAAATGTTATAAAATTCTAAACTGATGCCTATCTACCAATGGCCATTGGGATGATGTACTAGGTATGAGAGCTCTTTTGGATCCTTGTCAAATGGGGAAAGAAATTGATGGATATTTATTACTGTTCATGTGATCTCTAATGACCTAGGGGTCAATAAAAATCCATTCTTGTTGGAATGCTAACCCCCATACGCCATGAGGAGCATACAATCTGCCCTGCGGCGAAACATGTGTAGCGTCTCTGTGTTTTTAGCCTTCGGGCTAGGCCAGCCGAAGGAATCCTATCCTATGAGGAACTACTGAGGCAATATTGGATGTACGATAGAAAGTGTGGACAAGCGCAATTGACAACTAATTAAAGCGACATAAAGTGGAAAAAGGCACAGGTGAAGAGATTCAAACAGTTGAAACAGCAGGATATCATTGCCGATAAGTGATTGGTGTTGCCACGGTGGAGATCCCGACGACGAAGGAAACCTGGTGAGATCGATCCTTTTTGATACTGTATAAATAAAGGATTCACTTAGGCGAGGAATATACCTCAGTAGGTTGTACCCTGGAAAGTAGATTGTGTCTCCCAAAGTACATGACTTGGGATTCTCACAGAAAAGTTACAGCCTTACATAGACCTGCAATTTGCTGACACGCTAATAACTGTTTGCTTGCCGAATCACTGCACTGACTTCTTAACTGAACCGCTAATAACTCTCTGGTTTGCCTTACCACTATCGCCACTACTAACTACTATTGTTGCCGACAATTAACATTGTGTTTGGATTTTAAATTGTCTTTACACACTTTCTAATCATCTGTATTCGGGCAGACTTTTGGACTTTGGGAATACAAATAAAGACATTTTTAATGGGGGTTAGCATTCCAACAAGAATGGATTTTTATTGACCCCTAGGTCATTAGAGATCACATGAACAGTAATAAATATCCATCAATTTCTATCCCCCATTTGACAAGGATCCAAAAGAGCTCTCATACCTAGTACATCATCCCAATGGCTATTGGTAGATAGGCATCAGTTTAGAATTTTAAAACATTTACTAATCCTTTTACATTTATTGTATTAGATTTATTGTGGAATAAAATATTGTACCTTTTCCTATGAAATTAGAGGCATTTTATTAGTTTTGTGTAGGGATCTGTTCCAGTCATAAAGGGACCTCATCATTCAGTGTTTATTTTGCTCTAATTTTCAATTGATTAATTATAGATTGTGCTGGCACAGGGCATACTGGGAATTCTTTGTTTTTCTATCTTCTTCTTTTCTTGCATTATATATATATATATATATGATTTTTCATTTTATATTACCATATCAAAGTGTTTACCTAAATATATACACACACCTTCTAACAGTAATTATGTGCAGCTGTCACTAATAATCCAGGATAAAGAAACCACTTCAGACTCACAGCCTTTGTACTGACATTTTACTACATTCTTTTACACTTTTCATAATCTCTTTTGCTCAGTCACCATACACTTTTTTCCCTATGTCATCACTCACTCTGTTTACCCTGCCTTATATCAGACATAGTCCCTTCTCCCTCACCTTTTGTCTCCATTCCCTCTCCTTTAGATTGTAAGCTTGAGAGCCTCTCTACCTGTAGGCTACTTTGTATTTAAAGTGAACTACTACTGATTGTGCTCAAGGGCAGGGCACTCCTCTCCTGTATTGTATAACTCAATTATTGCACCTACAACTGTTATTTACCCCTACTGTACTTGTTTGTGTATTACTGTATCCCTGTAATGTTTTTATTCTTTGTATAGCGCTGCGTAATCTGCTGGCGCTTTATAAATAAATGATAATAAAAAAAATAATAATAATGTCCCTTTAATACAGATGAATGCATACAAATATACATAAAAATTATACATTTATTATACTAACCAAAATAAAACAATAAGACAATGAAACTGTATATTTTTATGCATTCATCTACTGGCACCTAATGTTCCTGTGCAGTGGTGGGAACTACACTCACCAGCCTTATGCAGTCACGGGCATCCCAAAGAGAGGAGGCAGAGGGGAGGAGTCTCAGAAGCGCTGTTCCTCTAAGCTGTGTGGACACAGGTTTTAATGTGCGCACAGCTCTCTTTAGATTCACCCTCCACTTCAGAGGAAGCAGGTGTTAGCATACTTACATACTAGTTACAGAATGCATAAAACTATAAGATTGGAGGCAGAGAAGAGTAGGGACTGAAGAGCCGTTGCGTGAACAATGTGTCAGCTACTACTATGAGGGGTTTTTCTAGAGGTAGGACAGACGTGATAAATGTAAACCAGCAATGCTTTTTTCTCTGTCGCATTATAAATTGCGTTTTTTCTCATGAAAAATGACTCCCTAGCAGCTGACAAGCTTTCCTCCCGATCACCAGACACACAAACACACATCAAACGGTGTCAGCGTTTGCAAGGAATGCTTATCAGTCATTCTTGATCCCATCAAATAAAGACATTTTCGTCAACTGGGATATGCAAAGACCGCAGCTCATTTTTATTAAATAACAATATTATTCAACATTACATTTTAACTTTTAACAACCATAGTGCTTGCCCTTATCCTCATTGGGGGAGGGCACATTCTCAATAACTCCTCCTCTATTAGCCTAACAGGGGGTATACTTTAATTCCTCCCAGATGTAAGCCTCTAGAGATTAGAACAAGCACCCCGCCAAAGCTGTGACTTCATAATTCGCCAACAACTTTCTAAAAAAAGGGGAGGGAGGGCGGGAACTTTGCCTGCCCTGCTGTTCCGGAAAAGAGAGGCAGCTGCCTTCCTTTTCAGAGCTTATAAGCCCTTAGCTGAGATCCCACCCCTTGCCCTATCTTTCATCCCATTCCATCCCAGTGAGGTCAAATGACCCTCCTTCCATATTGTCATCTGGGCTCTCCCTTGACCTCACATTGTCAAGTCATTCTTGACCCAATCAAATAAATACACATTTACTCCAATTTGGGTATGAAAAGGCCGCAGCTCATTTTATTAAATAACAAAATTATTCAACATAATACTTTAACTTTTAACAAACATAGTGCTTGCCCTTATCCTCAACAGAATCTCACGCCCCCCACCTTGGGGGGAGGGCACTTTCTCAATAACTACTCTCCTATTATCCTAACAGGGGGTACACTTCAATTCCTCCCAGGTGTAAGCCTCTAGAGATTAGAACAAACACCCCACCACAGCTCAGACACCGGCCAAGCACAGCCCCACCCTGCCAAGGCCTTTTGAATACCGTCCTTGATCGTAAAGTTAAGCAAGTGCAACCCCACTTCATTTAGATGCACTCCAACTGCAAGTAAAAACATCTCCCGACTCCCCCTCAAACTCCACATGCCTAAGTCAGAATCCCCCTAACTTTTTTTAACATAACCAGATATCGTTCTATTTATCTTCCGTCTGGAAGCCTCCAAATTTCTTGCATCCCAAGCCACTCTCCACACCACCCTACTTTCAATTTCGGACCAGATAATTTGCACTCCTGGTAAAAGCTGTTTGTTTGTTTTTTAGTGTAATTTTATTGAGGTTTTGTACAGTAACAGAGGAACTCATAAACAGTAAGAGTACACGATATTGACAGGCTGAAAACAATAAATTAATCAAACAATGAAATAAGTCTTGACTACCAGAATGGTACAAACCGCATAGTGAGTAAAAGAAGACAGCCAGACGTCAATAGCCAGATAATGCACATATAATTGAAACCTCATTTTTCTATATGGTATCATATAGTATGTAACAGTTTGTTGAAAGTTAGGGGAAATCAGCAGGCAAGAGCTGCTCATAGTTGGGGTGGGAAGGGGGAGGAGGGCGGACAATCTAATTGTTGATATAAGCAATGAGAGGGTTAATAGAATAGATAATAAAGAGCTCATATTTAAAGGAACATGACAACTATGAGCTAGGTATATATAATTATAGTAAATATGAGATATTATTGGTGAGGAGCAATAAAATTAAAGTAAGCCACGCTTAGGTCATTTGTTCGACTTTATATTGTGCCAGGGAATTGAGTTTACTCAGTGCTCCCCCTCTCCGTGAGTGCAAACTTACTGAGGCTTCACGCCTAATGGCGGTAAGATGGCGGCCTTCCGCAACATGGTCTGTGGGGTTGTCAGAACTTACACCGCTTCCCTTGCTGGCTATCCTCCTCTAACTCCGACCAGATTTGGGTTAATGCGAGTGCCGCACTTAAGGGCTGTATTAAGTGGCAGATGAGTCCTGTCTCTGTCGCAGCCACAGCTCTCCTCAGATTCTTCCAAAGCTGGTGCTAGGCGGTGGGGGAGCCGAAGACAAGGATTGTAAACTTTTTGGGCAAAATTGAGAGCGGTTTTGGGGTTTACAGAGCTACAATAACAGAGCTACAATAACAGAGCTCCTTCTCCTTGCGACCGTTACCATGTCCGCCCACCGGAAGTCCCTGGGTGCAGTTTTTAGCCCAGTAATGCTTTTCACAGAGTAGTACTTTCTTTCATGTAATTGGCAAGAGTCCATGAGCTAGTGACGTATGGGGATATACAATCCTACCAGGAGGGGCAAAGTTTCCCAAACCTCAAAATGCCTATAAATACACCCCTCACCCCACCCACAATTCAGTTTTACAAACTTTGCCTCCTATGGAGGTGGTGAAGTAAGTTTGTGCTAAGATGTCTACGTTGATATGCGCTTCTCAGCATTTTGAAGTCCGATTCCTCTCAGAGTACAGTGAATGTCAGAGGGATGTGAAGGGAGTATCACCTATTGAATGCAATGGTTTTCCTCGTGGAAGATCTATTTCATAGGTTCTCTGTTATCGGTCGTAGAGATTCATCTTCTACCTCCCTTTTCAGATCGACGATATACTCTCATATTCTATTACTTCTACTGATAACTGTTTCAGTACTGGTTTGGCTATCTGCTATATGTGGATGAGTGTCTTTCGGTAAGTTTGTTTTCATTACTTAAGACACTCTCAGCTATGGTTTGGCACTTTATGCATTAATATAAAGTTCTAAATATATGTATTGTACTTATATTTGCCATGAGTCAGGTTTATGCATATTTCCTTTTGCAGACTAACAGTTTCATATTTGGGAAAAGAACATATTTTGGAAAATATTTCTTACCTGGGGTATAGTCTTTTTTTCAAATTGACTACTTTTCATTTAAAATTTGCGGGCAAAGTTAGGCTCGTGAGGGAGCAAAATGGCAAAGTTTATTGCGTCATTCTTGGCGCAAGAATTTTTTTGGCGTGAAGGTACGCCTGACGCAAATTCGTCATTTCTGGCGTCTTAGTTGACGCCGAGTTCCTTGCACAAGGTTGCGTCTTCAATTACGTGAGTGTGTCATTATTGGATGTTATTAGCGTCAAAAACTTTTTCAGTTTACATTGTGCGTCATACTTGGCGCCAAATAATTCATTATTTAAAACCCCTTTCCTATATGCCTCTTGCCTTTTTTCCATGTCAGAGGGCTATGCTGTTTGCATTTTTTTCCCATTCTTGAAACTGACATATAAGGAAATTGTTGATAATTTTGCTTTATATGTTGTTTTTTTCTCTTACATTTGCAAGATGTCTCAATCTGATCCTGTCTCAGAAACCACTGTTGGAACCCTGCTGCATGATAACAGTTCTACAAAAGCTAAGTGCATTTGTTGTAAGATTGTGGAGACTATATATCCAGCTGTGGTATGTAATAGTTGTCATGATAAGGTTTTACATGCAGAGAATGTGTCCATCAGTAGTAGTACAATGCCTGTTGTTCCTTTAACATCTAATGCACATGATATAACTGTGAATATAAAAGATTTTATTGCTGATGCGATTCAGAAGACTTTGTCTGCCATCCCACCTTCTAATAAACGTAAAAGGTCTTTAAAACTTCTTATAAAGTTGATGAAATTTTTAATAACCGACAACACTGAACTATCCTCCTCTGATGAGGATCTATCTGATTCAGAAGATCCTTCCTCAGATATTGACACTGACAAATCTACTTATTTATTTAAAATGGAGTATATCCGTTCCTTGTTAAAAGAAGTGTTAATTACATTTGGATATTGAGGAAACTAGTCCTCTTGATATTAAAACTAGTAAACATTTAAATTCTGTTTATAAACCTCCTGTGGTTACTCCAGAGGTTTTTCCAGTTCCTGATGCTATTTCTGATATAATTTCTAAGGAATGGAATAGGCCTGGTACTTCTTTTATTCTTTCTTCAAGGTTTAAAAAATTGTATCCTTTGCCAGCAGTTAGATTGGAGTTGATGGGGCTATTTCTACTTTTGCCAAACGTACTACTATTCCTATGGAAGATAGTACTTCTTTTAAATACCATTTAGATAGGAAACTTGAATCTTATCTAAGGAAAGCTTATTTATATTCTGGCTATCTCCTCAGGCCTGCCATTTCTATGGCTGATGTTGCAGCTGCATCAACTTTTTGGTTGGAAAGTTTAGCGCAACAGGAAAGGGCTCCTGATTTGTCTAGCGTTGTATGCTTGCTTCAACATGCTAATCATTTTATCTGTGATGCCATTTTTTATATCATCAAAATTTATGTTAAATCTATGTCTTTAGCTATTTTAGCTAGAAGAGCTTTTTGGCTCAAATATTGAAATGCTGACATGGTATCTAAGTCTAGATTACTTTCTCTTTCTTTCCAAGGTAATAAGTTGTTTGGTTCTCAGTTGGATTCAATTATTTCAACTGTCACTGGGGGAAGGCAGTTTTTTTGCCTCAGGATAAAAGACCTAAGGGTAAATCTAAAGCTTCTAACCGTTTTCGTTCCTTTCGACAAAATAAGGAACAGAAACCTAATCCTTCCCCCAAAGAATTTGGTTCCAATTGGAAACCTTCAAGTTGGAGTAAATCCAAACCATTTAAGAAACCAAAGCCAGCCCCCAAGTCTGCATGAAGGTGTGGCCCTCATTCCAGCTCAGCTGGTAGGGTGCAGATTAAGATTCTTCCTAAACATTTTGGCAGATTCTGTTCAAAATCAATGGATTCAGAGTATTGTCTCTCAAGGGTATTGATTAGGATTCAGAGTAAAACCTCCTGTGAGAAGATTTTTTCCTCTCACGCATTCCAGTAAATCCAGTAAAGGCTCAGGCCTTTCTGAAGTGTGTTTCAGACCTGGAGCTTTCAGGGGTAATCATACCAGTTTCATTTCAGGAACGGGGTATGGGGTTTTATTCAAATCTATTCATTGTCCCAAAGAAGGAAAATTAATTCAGTCCAGTTCTGGATCTGAAAATTTTGAATTGTTATGTAAGAGTGCCAACTTTCAAAATGGTGACTATAAGGACTATTCTGCCTTTTGTTCAGCAAGGGCATTATATGTCCACAATAGACTTACAGGATGCATATCTTCATATTCTGATTCATTCAGACCACTATCAGTTTCTGAGATTCTCTTTTCTAGACAAGCATTACCAATTTGTCGCTCTTCTATTTGGCCTAGCGACAGCTCCAAGAATCTTTTCAAAGGTTCTAGGTGCCCTACTCTCTGTAATCAGAGAACAGGGTATTGTGGTGTTTCCTTATTTGGATGATATCTTGGTACTAGCTCAGTCTTTACATTCTGCAGAATCTCACATGAATCAACTAGTGTTGTTTCTTCAAAGACATGGTTGGAGGATCAATTTACCAAAAGGTTCTTTGATTCCTCAGACAAGGTTCACCTTTTAAGGTTTCCAAATAGATTCAGTGTCCATGACTCTGTCTCTAAAAGACAAGAGACGATTAAATTGGTTTCAGCTTGTCGGAACCTTCAGTCTCAATCATTCCCTTCAGTAGCTATGTGCATGAAAGTTTTAGGTCTCATGACTGCAGCATTGGACACGATCCCCTTTGCTCATTTTCATATGAGATTTCTCCAGCTTTGTATGCTGAGCCAATGGTGCAGGGATTATACAAAGATATCACAATTAATATCCTTAAATCCCAATGTTCGACTCTCTCTGACTTGGTGGTTAGATCACCATCGTATTGTTCAAGGGGCCTCTTTTTTGTTGTCCAACCTGGACTGTGATCACAACAGAGGCAAGTCTTTCAGGTTGGGGAGCTGTCTGAGGATCTCTGACAGCACAAGGGGTTTGGTAATCTCTTGTATAAATATTTTATTAAGCTTCATAAATCATAACAGCCAAAATCCTCAAATTCACAAAAAAGAAAAAACAGCATACGATACAAAATATAAATTTCCGCTTGTTGCTAGCTAACATGTCTTGCTGTCCTACTGTCCGTTCCAAATATTACAGCTATGGATGATATATATATATATATATTGCCTATTTGGCAAGAAAAAAGAAAGAAAGAAAAAAGGAAAAAAAGAAAGGGGGAACAAAACAAAAAAGAAAAAAAAAAAAAAATCCAAACCCTCGTTATTTACACTATTTATTATCACAGTTTAAAGTCAACTGCTAATACGTCCCTGGCAGAGAGATACTAAAGCCAAGATAACGGAAGGACCTCACCAACTACCAGTGCCAAAAAATTAACGTTCTGCTTAAGTGCTGAAACAAATTGGATCTGGGCCTGTATTGGCCATGCTAGAATTACCCTCTTCCATTTATCAAAGAAGTGCCTTATTACCTTTTCTGATCCTCCAGCCAGGTACTGTCTTTCCATAATCATTTGTAGCTTAATGGTATGAACAAATTCAGCGATTGTTGGGACCACGGGAGCTCCCCATTTCAAAAATATCATATGCCTCGCCGCCAGAATGGCCATATTAATTAATTTACCCTCACCTTTATACCGTCCATATTCTTTTAAAAGAAAAATATGCCGTGGTTGGGGGACCCACTCCATACTTAAAAACCTATTCACCCAAAATTGGATTTTGCTCCAAAATTGATGTATTTTAGGGCACTCCCATATACAATGTAGTAAGTCTGCTCCCTCTCTCTGACATTTAAAGCAATTCCCCTTTTGACCTGTTTGTCCCCATTTGCTGATCCTCGTGGGAGTAAGATAAAAGTTATTTAGGAGCTTGAATTGTGATTCTTTCCAACTAGTTACACTCGTGGCTGCATTTGCCAGTCTTATACTCCTACCAATATCTTCAACTTGAAAATCATTAATGTACTTGATTAAAAACAGTTCCCTTTCATTCACATGTGCTTGCCCTGTTATATTTATTAAGAGTGTATGCCAATATGATATTGATCTTTTCCCGCTCACGTACAATTTCACTCCTGCCTCAATCCCAGGATCCCACACGAATCGGTATATTTGCAACGGTTTAGATAAATAGCTTCTGGCTTGTAAGTAAGCGTAGAAGGTTTTTATCGGCAACTGATATTGATTAGCCAATGCTTCAAACGTTTGCATGACTTGCCCTTCACCCTGGACTAACTTCAGCCCTTTCTTATGCCAGATTTTAAATGCCATATTATCATAAAATCCGGGTGTGAAATCCGGGGTACCAATAAACGGTAAATATTTTGACAGATGAAATTCCTGCCCTACTAATCCACAAAATATCTGCCATGCCCGAACCACGTTGACGTAGGTTAAATGATTGCAGACATTACTAGGCAAACTCTTAAATGGGTAGTGTAAAATGGCCTTGAGATCAAAAGGTTCTATTAATTTATTTTCTAAATCATAATAAGTAACATAATTGGCTTCCGTTAGCCAGTCTACTCCGAATTTCAAAAGCGAAACTATGTTGTATCTCATGATGTCTGGCAAGGCCAAGCCCGTCCATCTTTTGCTTTGAACCAATTTCTCGGTTGCTATGCGGCTTCTCTTTTTCCCCCAGATAAAGTTCGCACATGCTCTATTATATCTTGCTATATCCCGTTTATTTATTAAAATGGGTAAATTTTGCAATAAAAATAGTAACTTGGGAAAGATAATTGATTTTATCAGTACTATCTTCGCGGAGAGCGATAAGTATCTTACATTCCACTTACTTAATCTATCCTCTAACTTGTCAAAGAAATCTGAGTAATTTAAACTATACCAATCATTAGGATTTTTGCTTATCTTAATGCCTAGATAGTTTAACGATTTTACAACTATAAACCCATGTTGTAAAGGGCTCTCTTTTGTTTGATTTATCCATAACAATTCTGACTTTTCTTTGTTAATTTTGTATCCCGAAAAAGTTGTGAAATTATTGATAATTGCCAAACATTTAGGGATGTTTTTTTTTGTGTTCTGTAATAATAACATGATATCATCCGCGTATAATGAGATTACGACGTTATGCCCCCCCAGTTCTATACCTTTGAGTTCTTGCCTAATTTGTACAGCCAAAGGTTCTAATGCAAGATCGAAAAGCAAGGGCGACAAAGGGCACCCTTGTCTGGTACCTCTTTGTAAGGTTAGATATTGGGATAATTCACCATTGACTAGTAGTTGAGATCGAGGAGCAGTATAAATCTTTTTAATTAACTGCACCAAATTACCGTTAAGACCGAATTTCTTAAGCGTCATAAATAGGTGTTCCCAAATTATAAAATCAAACGCTTTTTCTGCGTCTATTGTGAGCATCGCCATGTCTGCCTGTGATTTATTAATCGGTCTTTGTATCGTATTAAAACAATGATCTAAAATGACTAATACTCTCCGCATGTTCCGTACAGGATTCCTCCCCGGAATAAATCCAGATTGGTCCTGGTGAATTATTTTACTCACCCCCTTCTTCAACCTATTTGCAATGATTGATGTTAGAATTTTGTAATCTTGATTCAGGAGTGATATTGGACGATAGGATCCCATTTCATCTAAAGCTTTCCCTTTCTTGTGTATTAATGTCACTATTGAGTCCGTAAAATACAGTGAATTTAAATTGCCATGTATAAAATAATCGTTATATAATTCTGTTAATGTACCTACAATATCCTCTTTAATAATTTTATAAAATTCTGACGGAAGTCCGTCAGGCCCTGGAGCTTTATTAGTTTTGGTTCTATCGATCATGCTTTTAACCTCACTCTCAGTTATCGGGGCATTTAGCTGTTCTAACTCAGCTGAGTCAATTAAGGGGACTTGAATTTTTTGCCAGAATTCTGTCATTCTTGTCTGATCTATTTCCTCCTTGGCATATAGTTTCTGATAATATCTGTGAAAAGCCTCTCTTATCTCAGTTGTTGAAATCAACGCTTTATTCCCTTCTTTGATAAATGGTATTAGGTTATTACTTTTCCTATGTTTTATTAATTTGGCGAGCTGTTTCGAGGCAATCCCCTGATATCCCTGACAAAATGCTCTTGTGCGGATCTCCTCTCTTGCCCATTTCTCTCTGAGAAAAGACTCATGCTCAGCTTTAGCAGTTCTATATCTTTTCCATGCATAACTGTTTGGAGTATTTACGTAACTTCTATATGCGTTGTTAAGTTGACTACCCAACTGAGTTTCCCTTGCTTTTAGCTTCCTCTTCCTCTTGACCATATAATTTTTAATTTCGCCACGCAGAACTGCTTTTCCTGCTTCCCATAATACTTCTGGACGCAACGTGACTAAACTGTTCAGCCTGTAATATTCTTTCCATTTTTCTGACAGAAAGTTTCTAGACTTTTCGTCTGAATACATATATTTGGGGAAAGAAAACGTATTCCTATTGTGACCTTTTATATTAGCATCCTCAATCTGCATTGTAATTATTGCATGGTCTGAAATAAGTATTTCTTTTATATGCAGCATAATTTCTAATGTCAGTAATCCTTCATTTACCAAGAACATGTCTATACGTGAAAAATTGTTAAATGCTTTTGATTCGCATGAAAATTCATGCTCATCAGGATGCTGTATACGCCAGATGTCCCGCAGTTTTAACGTCTTGGCCATATTCCTCAAAATCTTAGCCTCTCTGTTGTGTTTTCTTTTAGCTCTAAATCGTAATCTATCGATCTCCGGACACATTGTGGCATTAAAATCACCCGCCATTACTATGTTTTGACCCAAGTACTTCCTCAATTTATTTGTAATTGTCACCCAGAATTCTGACTCAGTTTCATTTGGACCGTATATATTACACAGTATCCATATTCGATTATTAATTTCAATTTCTACAAACAAAAACCTCCCGTTAGGGTCTACTTTTTACCACATATGTCAGCTTTCTACTGAACATTATGGCAATGCCTCGCTTCCTGTTGTTGCAGGGAGTTGCCACAATCTCAGTGATTCAATTAGTTTGCAATTTTTGTAACTCTACTGATTTCAGATGTAGCTCTTGTAAAAATATGATATCTGGTGTGTGCTGTTTTAACAATTTTAACACATTCTTTCTTTTAATGGGGGAGGTAATACCACCCACATTCCAAGAAACAAACTTCAACATAACATTTTAATATTTGTATTAAAAACCATAATCAAGGATATACATAGAACATTAAAACTTTTCCTACCTCTCTGTCAAGGAGAAAATTTAGCCTATCCATTTGCATGATCATGGCTGCCGCTCTTGGTGTTCCCCGGCGGTTGCCCATCCCGGTACTGACCAAACTCGGGCCTGTTCCACTTCAGAGATCAAACGGGATCGGGTGTTCAAGGCCACTGGTGGTGCCCTGTAGCATAACAAGAAATAAAACCACACTTCAACAAACATGTAAATAACGAGTAAAAAGAAAAAATAGAGAAAAAAAAGGAGAAAAAGGAGAAAGAGAGAGGAAAAAAAAAAAAAAGGGGAAAAAAGTACATCGCGATTATTGCCATATAACCACATCAATGTTAAACCAAGATACTATCTTTAGAAAAAAAACATAACATTTTCATTCTGTCATAACTCTATACCTTTTTCAGTACAGTATTTCTTTGCTTCCATAACTGTATTTAATATGGACATTTTGCCTTCTAAAAAAATGACAATTTTTGCAGGATACCTCATGTTCGCCTGAAACCCCGCTTTAATTAGCCCTGAGCAGTATGGTGCCATTGCCTTTCTCTTAGAGGACATCTCCACTGAGAAGTCCTGGAACAAATGGATTGGCTTCATATCTATCTTGAACCCCTGGATTTTTCTATAATGGCTCATAATCTGTGTTTTGTGTTGGAAGTTTATGTACTTGATTATGACCATCCTTGGGCGACTGCTACCATCTTGGGGCTCCCTCACCGGACCTGTTCTATGTGCTCTCTCTACCTGAATTGCCTCTTTTTGCTGCATTCCTAACAGTTGTGGTAAAGTTACTGCAGCAAAAGCGACTAGATCTTTATACTCGCTTGTCTCTGGTAATCCGATAATACGAATATTATTCCTACGAGACCTGTCTTCCAGGTCCTCTATTTTAGCTTGCATTATTTTTATTTTATTCTCATAGTTGGTCCAGTTTGTATCATATATATTTTGTCTATCTTCTACCCCTGAGATCCTTTCTTCTACTTCTAATAATCTATTTGAAAAAACTCTGATCTCTGAGGATAGGGTGGCTATCTCCCTTTTAACTGAATCAAATTGGGGCAACATCATTTCTGCTAGCTGTTTCTCTGTGCCTGATATTTGCAGATCCGTACCTTCTTCTAAGCCTGGCTCGTGTGTTGGTTTCACCTTTTTATCTTTCTTGGGGGGCATCGCTGGGGACTTAACTTTAAGGTTAGGAATATACCTTTCCATGAAATATGCTAGTGTAATGTAGTGAAGAGAAAAATAGTGATTCTAGTTTAATTATATATTTGCAGTACTAACTGCAGTGTGTGATCACCTACTGTGTTATCTCCCCGAATATGGAGTCCTTGTGTAGTGACACGTGTTTGTACACTGTAATAACCCCAACATTTTTTTTTCTTTTTTTTTCCCTTTTTTTCTTTCTTTTTTTTTTTTTTTACTAAATTCTATATCTAAATTGCAACAGTTGCTGCAATGTGTGAGGAGAGAAGAAAAGAAAAAAACAAAAAAAAGCTGTGCAAAAATACAAAAGTGTAGGTTCCAACTGGGCACCTAATTAAACTTTTAGTGTTTAGTGTGTCTCAATTTTATAGCTTAAAGCTCTAACTGTTATTCTGTGATATCAGGTTCTTTCCACCCTTACTGTTACCTTTTGCAGCAGATTTTAAACTTTAGTCCCCTGTCAGCTAGAATCCACTATCTGGACAAGGTGCCTAGTAGATATTATTCAATTTTATCAATGTGAGATATATATCTAAACAAAGAGAAAAGAGAGTTTGTACTCCTTCAATATTATCTGCACCGCTTGATCCCACAGCACAAATATTGGAGCAACGTTCACTGCTTCCCAACAAATTTAAAGTACAAACAGATCTATAATTAATGCAATTAATATAGAGTATTTATAAGACCTTGGCAAATTGATCTTGTCTAGAATTATGCAGTAACAATATATGGCTTTTTACTGAGTAAAGTCTTCTGTGCTGCAAACTGTTTCAGTGAGAGAGGCACCTATGTTTTATCGTGTTCACTTCTGCCTCTTAACAGTTTTAGTCGTGGAGGTAAAAAAACCAAACTTTCTCCGCTTGTCCCTGCTGACTATGCCGGCTCTTTATTCACAGCCCCTATCTCATGCCGACCAGGAAAAGTACAGGGCTAATGTCCTCCTGTTGAGGGCTGCAGTTCTCACTGTAGCAGCCTCCAAAACCTGTATTAGAATTCCCACGCAAGGGGAATTTAACCTGGAAGCGGGGAAAACGGCAAAAACGGAAACCAGCACTTTAAACCATTGGCAGTTACAAAATTTAGATCTATGTCCCAGCACTCTGGTAATTTACAAACTCAGTTCTGATCCCAGCTGCACTTTTGTGACACTTAGTTTCCCTTACTTTAGCGTTTAGTGTTCCTTGTTCACTTTGCCTCTATATACCTATGGTCGTGTGCGGTATTTCCAGCAAAGCGTTTTATGACTGGAGCTGTAAATGTTTTTTTTTTTTTAAATGACAGTTCTTATTTACTCCCTTACCAGCCCCACCACTGAACAGGCCCGTAGACCGTCACACTGCTACTCCGGGTCAACCAACTTCACACCCCTTCCATAGCGCTTTTAAGTTCAGCACAGTTCATGTTTCCCACAGGCACACAGACAAGCACATTGTAAGGCGAGTGTATAAACGAGATATACTTGCTTAACCTTCTCTGCGTCTGCCATCCTGTTGCTTCTTCTGCGTTGGCGTTGTTGTTATCCCACCGGCTACAGCCGAGACTCCTCCCTTCTGTACACAGGTACCGCTGGATAGTTAGTACCACTTGCCGTCCGCAGTCCTCACAACTATATCATCGGAGGAAGCTTTAAAACTTGTTAGGGGTGTGAGGGTCGCCCTCTGTTGCTTTTCTCCACCGAGTTCCCTTTGGTAGTGGTGGCAAGCTGGTGGCCGATACCAGGCGGCCAGATTTGGTGTTGCGGACTTCCCGAATCTCCGATGTTCGCTTCTCCCCAGGCAGGATTCACCCTCCGGCAATAGGAGAATAGTGGCGGGGCTAGTTAGATTCGGCTCTCTCTCACAGAGCGACAGCGTGCACTTCTATTTGCACGCGCCTCCCACCGGAAGTCAAGGGGTTTGGTAATCTCAAGAGGCGAGGTTTCCAATCAATATTTTAGAACTCCGTGCTATTTTCAGGGCTCTTCAGGTTTGGCTTCTGTTGAAGAGTGAACTGTTCATTTGTTTTCAGACAGACAATATCACAGCTGTGGCATATGTCAATCATCAGGGTGGGACTCACAGTCCCCAAGCTATGAAAGAAGTATCCCAGATACTTTCTTGGGTGGAATCCAGCTCCTGTCTAATTTCTGTGGTTCATATCCCAGGTATAGACAATTAGGAAGCGGATTATCTCAGCCATTACATCCGGGGGAGTGGTCACTCCATCCAGTTGTGTTTTCTCTGATTTTTCAGATGTGGGGTCTTCCAGAAATAGATCTGATGGCTTCCCATCTAAACAAGAAACTACCCAGGTACCTGTCGAGGTCCAGGGATCCTCAGGCGGAAGCAGTGGATGCGTTAACAGTTCCTTGGTGTTACCAACCTGCTTATATTTTCCCGCCTCTAGTTCTTCTTCCAAGAGTGATTTCCAAGATCATCATGGAACAATCGTTTGTGTTGCTGGTAGCTCCAGCATGGCCTCACAGGTTTTAGTATGCAGATCTTGTTCGGATGTCCAGTTGCCAACCTTGGCCACTTCCGTTAAGGCCAGACCTTCTGTCTCAAGGTCCGTTTTTCCATCAGGATCTCAAATCGTTAAATTTGATGGTATGGAAATTGAACGCCTATAGAGGTTTCTCTGACTCAGTGATTAATACTATGTTACAGGCTCGTAAATCTGTTTCTAGGAAGATTTATTATCGAGTTTGGAAGACTTATATTTCATGGTGTTCTCATAAATTCTCCTGGCATTCTTTTAGAATTCCTAGAATTTTACAGTTTCTTCAGGAAGGTTTGGATAAGGGTTTGTCTGCAAGTTCCTTGAAGGGACAAATCTCAGCCCTTTCTGTTTTATTTCACAGAAAGATTGCTAAGCTTCCTGATATTCACTGCTTTGTACAGGCTTTGGTCCGTATCAAGCCTGTCATTAAATCAATCTCTCCTCTTTGGAGTCTTAATTTGGTTTTGAAGGCTTTACAGGCTCCTCCGTTTGAGCCTATGCATTTTTTGGACATTAAACTACTTTTTTGGAAAGTGTTGTTCTGTTTGGCCATCTCTTCTGCTAGAAGAGTTTCCAAATTATTTGCTCTTTCTTGTGAATCTCCTTTTCTGATTTTTCATTAGGATAAGGCAGTTTTGTGGACTTAATTTAAATTTCTACCTAAGGTTGTGAATTCTAACAGCATTAATAGAGAAATTGTTGTCACTTCTTTGTGTCCTAATCCTAAGAATGCTTTGGAGAGAACCTTGTATTCCTTGGATGTGGTTAGAGCTTTGAAACATTATTTTGAAGCTACTAAAGATTTCAGGAAGACTTCTAGTTTATTTGTTATCTTTTCTGGTCCTAGGAAAGGTCAGAAAGCTTCTGCCATTTCCTTGGCATCTTGGTTAAAGCTTTTGATTCATCAGGCTTATTTAGAGTCGGGTCAGGCCCCGTCTCAGAGAATTACAGTTCATTCTACTAGATAAGTCTCCACTTTGTGGGCTTTTAAGAATGAAGCTTCAGTTGATCAGATTTGCAAAGCAGCAACTTGGTCTTCTTTGCATACATTTACTAAATTCTATCGTTTTTAAGTATTTGCTTCTTCGGAAGCATTTTTTGGTAGAAAAGTTCTTCAGGCAGCTGTTTCAGTTTGATTCCTCTGCTTATGTTTAAGTTTTTTCTTTTCATTTTGAGATTTAACTTATATTTTGGGTTGTGGATTAATTTTCAGAGGAAAATGGCTGTTATTATTTTATCCCTCCCTCTCTAGTGACTCTTCCATGGAGTTCCACATCTTGGGTATTGCTATCCCATACGTCACTAGCTCATGGACTCTTGCCAATTACATGAAAGAAAACTTAATTTATGTAAGAACTTACCTTATAAATTCATTTCTTTCATATTGGCAAGAGTCCATGAGACCCACCCTTTTTATGGTGGTTATGATTTTTTGTATAAAGCCCAATTATTTCCAAATTCCTTTGTTGATGCTTTTTACTCCTTTCTTTATCACCCCACTATTTGGCTATTCGTTAAACTGAATTGTGGGTGTGGTGAGGGGTGTATTTATAGGCATTTTGAGGTTTGGGAACCTTTGCCCCTCCTGGTAGGATTGTATATCCCCATACGTCACTAGCTCATGGCCTCTTGCCAATATGAAAGAAATTAATTTATCAGGTAAGTTCTTACATAAATTAAGTTTTCCTGTAGTATATAAGTCTGGCCACTTTATTAGGTACACCTGTTCAAATGCTTGGTAACACAAATTGCTAATCAGCAAATCACATGGCAGCAACTCAATGCATTTAGGCATCTAGAAGTGATGAAGATGATTTGCTGAAGTCCGAGCATCAGAATGCTGGTGCAGATGGGCTGGTCCAGTGTTCTGTTGTTCCCCTCCCATTTACTTCCTGTGCAGCTGTTGCTGGGTGAGTGAGTCAGGCTGTGTGTATTGTGTGATAAAAAATTTTAGTGACTTTCTAGTCTTCTTAAAAAGTTTATAATTGTTATAAATGTTGTCCTTTTTAATGCATGTTATTCATCTGCTTGTGCCAGGCAATGGGATAGTAAGTGTCATTCTTCTCTTGGTGTTAGTGAAGGGTTAATACACACTATGTAGCTCGCTGTGCTAGTGAAGAGTTAATACACACTGTGCTGCTTTCTGTGCTAGATTAGGGTTAATACACACTGAGCTGCTCTCTGTGTTAGTGAAGGGTTAATACACACTGTGCAGATCTCTGTTCTAGTGAAGATGTTAATACACACTGTGCTGCTCTTTGTGCTAGTGAAGGGTTAATACACACTGTGCTGCTCTCTGTGCTTGTGAAGGGGTTAATACACACTGCAGCTCTCTGTGCAAGTGAAGAGTTAATACACACTGGGCTGCTCTCTGTGCTAGTGAAGGGGTTAATACACACTGTGCAGCTCTCTGTGATAGTGAAGGGGTTAATACACACTGTGCAGCTCTCTGTGATAGTGAAGGGGTTAATACAAGCTGCCCAGCTCTCTGAGCTAGTTAAAGGGACACTGAACCCAAATTTTTTCTTTCGTGACTCAGATAGAGCATGAAGTTTTAAGCAACTTTTTTTCTTCATTCTCTTGGTATCTTTATTTGAAATGCAAAAATGTAAGTTTAGATGCCGGCCCATTCTTGGTTTACAACCTGGGTTGTTCTTGCTGATTGGTGCAAAAATTAATCCACCAATAAAAAGTGCTGTCCAGAGTCCTCAACCAAAAAAGAGCTTAGATGCCTTCTTTTTCAAATAAAGATAGCAAGAGAACAAAGAAAAATGGGTAATAGGAGTAAATTAAAAAGGTGCTTAAAATAGCCTGCTCTATCTGAATCACAAAAGAAAAAAATTGGGTTCAGTGTCCCTTTAACGGGTTAATACACAATGTACTGTTCTTTGTGCTAGTGAAGGGGGTTAAACACACACTGTATATGCCATACCCTAATTACAGAGAAACATCGTTCTGGGGGAGAGGCCAGAAGGTGAGGAGGCACGGAAGAGCCATGCTGTAGCTCAGATGGGAAAGAGCTAAGCTCCCAAGAAACGTTACCCTGCAAGCATTTCCTTGGGGCCATGTGATTCTTTTCGGCCGCTGTAATACAGCACTTGTCAAGGCAGCTTGCACACACCCCTAACACCACCGGGGGACAGCTACAAATTCTGGCTCACACCCAGGTGTTCGGAGGCCTTTACCCGGACCTAACTGGATAGCTCCCAACTGCAAGTAGCAGAGAAGGCTAAAAGAATTTGTTCTCACCGCCAACAAGGGGACCGGACTCTGAGAGAAGGCTGCAATTGTCGGCGCATCCAATCTTGTGGCAGCCTAAAGGGTAGCGGAGAACTGCAGAAGGAATGACCTACACAGCCGTAGACCCGCACATGAACCAAAAGAGTTACCACGATGGGAGGAGCACTCTGCTGTGACACCATCCAGTGACCCACGGAAGCAGCCCCAGCCTGGTCCAACAGGCAACATTACCTTACAAAGCTGTCATTTGTTATTTTGCCGGCTGTGGAGGACCACAGCGGGGCAGAAGAGAAGGCTGCTCACCATAAGCCCAGACAACAAACGTGCTTCAGCGTTTTGAGAAGTGTCGAGGACAGTCAAGAGCCAGTTGAAGGAGGTGCACCCAGACCCGTGAACTGACAAGTTGGTAAGACCTTTCCTGTTTGAGCAATATCACGCTCACCGACATTTATGCCAAATACCCGACAGCCCCAAATTGTTTGCGCTAACATGGGCTAAACTTTGTACTAACTTTGTCACTTGCCTATTCGTTTAATGCTAGGTGTTATTGTAGGAAAACCTACCTACCGGCTAGATTTCGAGTTTTTCATTATGAGCTGTGCGGTGCTAACGAGCAGTTTTCTCTCACCACTCACTTACGTACAGCGCTGGTATTACGAGTTTTTACAAACCCGGCGTTAAAAGGCAAAAAGTGAGCGTAGAGCAAAATTTAGCTCCAAATCTCACTTTAATACTAGAGCTGCTTAAGTCAGCAGTGATCTGGTGTAATGTGCTCGTGCACGATTTCCCCATAGACATCAATGGGGAGAGCCGGCTGAAAAAAAGTCTAACACCTGCAAAAAAGCAGCGTAAAACTCAGTAACGCAGCCCCATTGATTCCTATGGGGAAATAAAATGTATGTCTACACCTAACACCCTAACATGAACCCCGAGTCTAAACACCCCTAATCTTACACTTATTAACCCCTAATCTGCCGCCCGACATCTATATTATACTTTTTAACCACCACCTACATTATACTTATGAACCCCTAATCTGCTGCCCCCAACATCGCCGACACCTATATTATATTTATTAACCCCTAATCTGCCGCCCCCAACGTCGCCGCCACTATACTAAATTTATTAACCCCTAAACCTAAGTCTAACCCTAACACCCCCTAACTTAAATATAATTTAAATAAATCTAAATAAATATTAATATCATTACCTAAATAATTCATATTTAAAATTAAATACTTACCTATAAAATAAACCCTAAATTAGCTACAATATAACTAATAGTTACATTGTAGCTAGTAGATATGTGCATGGCGAAAAAATTTGGTTCGGTTCGGATCGATTCTGAGATTTTCGAATTTCGGTTCGGATCGATTCGAATTCGGAAAAATTCAAATCGATTTGGTTCGGATTCGTTTCGGATTCATTCGGATTCAAATAAATTCGGCTGGGTTTGGTTCGGAAATTCGGAATTTCGGTAAGTGTTAGGTGGGATGTGCTATGTATTAGACTAGTATTATGTACTGTATATTAGGTGTAACTAATATACTGTACAATACTAGTGTAATCCATGGCCATCCGAATCTACCGAATAAATCCGATTATATTCGAACTAATTCGGATTTATTTGGTAAATTCGGCACTATTTTAATTCGGAAATCCGAATCAATCCGAATCCCGAATTTTACGAATTCGGCCGAATTTCCGAATCGATCCGAAACGAATCGCACATGTCTAGTAGCTAGCTTAGAGTTTGTATTTATTTTAACTAGGTAGAATAGTTACTAAATAATTATTAACTATTTAATAACTACCTAGCTAAAATAAATACAAAAGTACCAGGTAGCCCTCAGTTTACGCCGCGGTTAGGTTCCAGAAGGAATGGTTGTAAATCGAAACCATTGTAAATTGAAACCCAGTTTATAATGTAAGTCAATGGGAAGTGAGGGAGAAAGGTTCCAGGCCTCTCTCAAAATTGTCATAAGTAACACCTAATACATTATTTTTAAAGCTTTAAAATGAAGACTTTAAATGCTAAACAGCATTATAAACTTAATAAAATAATCACACAACACAGAATATATAATTAAACTAAGTTAAATGAATCAAAAACATTTGCTAAACAGCATTATAAACCTAATAAAATAATCACACAACACAGACTTCAATTGCATTTTTCTGCAAACAGTTCTTTCTATGCATTCCAATCTGGACTGATTTATAGACAGGAAGATCTTGTTCCTTTGAAATCTGCTCGATAGCTCAGGTCTGGTTAAACTGATTAATTTCAGCTTGCTTGGCTTTGCTGCAACACAAGCGGACAGCTCCACCTACTGGCTATTTAAATAAATACACTGCTTTTCAATGCTTTTCAATAGCAGTCACATGACTGAAAAAAAGGTTGTTATTCTGAAACAGTGTAAATTGAACCGTTGTAAAACGAGGTCCACCTGTACCTGTAAAATAAAACCTAACCTAAGTTACAATAACACCTAACCTTACACTATAATAAAATAAATTAACTAAATTAAATACTATTACCTAAATTAAATTATCTAATGTATCAAAAAAAAACCCCCACTAAATTACAGAAAATAATAAACAAATTACAGATATTTAAACTAATTACACCTAATCTAATAACCCTATCAAAATAAAAAAAAATCCTAGCCTAAACTAAATTACCAATAGCTCTTTAAAGGGCCTTTTGCGGAGCATTGCCCCAAAGTAATCAGCTCTTTTACCTGTAAAAAAAAATTACAAACAACCCCCCCAACAGTAAAACCCACCAGCCACACAACCAACCCCCCCAATAAAATACTATCTAAAAAAACCTAAGCTCCCCATTGCCCTGAAAAGGGCATTTGGAAGGGCATTGCCCTTAAAAGGGCAGTTAGCTCTTTTGCAGGCCCAAAGTCCCTAACCTAAAAATAAAACCCACCCAATACACCCTTATAAAAACCTAACAATAACCCCCTGAAGATCGACTTACCGGGAGAAGTCTTCATCCAAGCCGGGCAAAGTGGTCCTCCAGATGGGCAGAAGTCTTCATCCAGACAGCATCTTCTATCTTCATCCGGTGCGGAGCGGGTCCATCTTCAAGACATCCGACACGGAGCATCCTCTTCATCCGACGACTAAAGATGAATGAAGATACCTTTTAAGTGATGTCATCCAAGATGGCGTCCCTTAGATTCCGATTGGCTGATAGAATTCTATCAGCCAATCGGAATTAAGGTAGAAAAAAAGCATATTGGCTGATTCAATTCTATTGGCTGATCCAATCAGCCAATAGGATTGAGCTCGCATTCTATTGGCTGTTCCAATCAGCCAATAGAATTATTAGGGGTTAAAAATTTTATTATAGTGTTTGTGATGCGGGAGGGCCTCGGTTTAGGGGTTAATAGGTAGTTTATGGGTGTTTAGTGTACTTTTTAGCACTTTAGTTATGAGTTTTATACTACGACGTTGTACCATAAAACTCATAACTACTGACTTTAAAATGTGTTAGGACTCTTGGCGGGGTAGGGTGTACCATTCACTTTTTGGCCTCCCAGGACAGACTCGTAATATCAGCGCTATGGAAGTCCCATAGAAAAAAGACTTTACGAAAAGTTTTTGTAAGTCGTTTTGCGGTAAAGCCAAAGAAGTGTGCGGTGACCCTAAACCTTCAAGACTCGTAATAGCAGCTGGCGTAAAAAAGCAGCGTTAGGACCTCTTAACGCTGCTTTTTTACCCTAACGCACAAAAGATAATCTAGCAGTACATTAGCTAATATGACAGATATACCCCCCGACTAAATCCCAGGACATAGTTAAGCAAATCTCAGACCTTATGATTCCACATTTCGAACAACTCAAAGCAGACATATCAAATCTTGCTAGCAAGATATTTTTCATATAGATTAAATGAGGCAGAACAACGTATCAGACCTAGAAGACACTAATAAACAGCAAGAGACAGTTATTAGAAAATAAACAACACAATTAGCTAATATCCAATATAAGTAAAATGAGATTGAAGATTGTACTAGACGTAACAACGTCCGAGTTATTGGCATACCTGAATCCAGCGACTTCCAAGATCTCCTTGAATTTATATCGAGGATATTACCACAGGCCTTAGGAATCTACCCTAGCTCCCTCCCACTTGCAGTTAAAAGGGCCCACCAAATAGTTTATCCGAAAACTTTACCTGATGGTTCTACCAAGAGTAGGCTGTGATCGCAAGGTTCCTGAATTTTCAGGACAAACTCAGTATCATGCAGCATTATAGGAAAAAAATCCCATTTGCAATAGATGATAAAACAATTCTGATATTCCAAGACTTTTCGGTGGAAACTTCACAAAAAAGAAAAGAAATGACGCCCCTTTGTAATAAATTTATTGCCAACCAGTAATATATCCAGCTAAAATCAAAATACTCACAGAAAATGAGCGCATGATACTGAGTAGTCCTAAGGAGGCCAGGGACTTTGCCAAAGAAAGGGCATTACTCTATAAAGTTGGTGTTAAGTTTTTAAAATGCTATAGACCCCCCAAAAAACATAATTTATGCTTACCTGATAAATTTATTTCTCTTGTAGTGTATCCAGTCCACGGATCATCCATTACTTGTGGGATATATTCCCTTCCCAACAGGAAGTTGCAAGAGGATCACCCACAGCAGAGCTGCTATATAGCTCCTCCCCTCACATGTCATATCCAGTCATTCGACCGAAACAAAACAAGAAAGGAGAAACCATAGGGTGCAGTGGTGACTGGAGTTTTAATTAAAATTTAGATCTGCCTTAAAAAGACAGGGCGGGCCGTGGACTGGATACACTACAAGAGAAATAAATTTATCAGGTAAGCATAAATTATGTTTTCTCTTGTTAAGTGTATCCAGTCCACGGATCATCCATTACTTGTGGGATACCAATACCAAAGCTAAAGTACACGGATGATGGGAGGGACAAGGCAGGAACTTAAACGGAAGGAACCACTGCCTGTAGAACCTTTCTCCCAAAAACAGCCTCCGAAGAAGCAAAAGTGTCAAATTTGTAAAATTTTGAAAAGGTGTGAAGTGAAGACCAAGTCGCAGCCTTGCAAATCTGTTCAACAGAGGCCTCATTTTTAAAGGCCCAGGTGGAAGCCACAGCTCTAGTAGAATGAGCTGTAATTCTTTCAGGTGGCTGCTGTCCAGCAGTCTCATAGGCTAAGCGTATTATGCTACGAAGCCAAAAGGAGAGAGAGGTTGCCGAAGCTTTTTGACCTCTCCTCTGTCCAGAGTAAACGACAAACAGGGAAGAAGTTTGACGAAAATCTTTAGTTGCCTGTAAATAGAACTTCAGGGCACAGACTACGTCCAGATTATGCAAAAGACGTTCCTTCTTTGAAGAAGGATTAGGGCACAATGATGGGACCACAATCTCTTGATTGATATTCCTGTTAGAAACTACCTTAGGTAAAAACCCAGGTTTAGTACGCAGAACTACCTTGTCTGAATGGAAAAGCAGATAAGGAGAATCACAATGTAAGGCAGATAACTCAGAGACTCTTCGAGCCGAGGAAATAGCCATCAAAAACAGAACTTTCCAAGATAAAAGCTTAATATCAATGGAATGAAGGGATTCAAACGGAACACCTTGAAGAACTTTAAGAACCAAGTTTAAGCTCCACGGAGGAGCAATAGTTTTAAACACAGACTTAATCCTAGCCAAAGCCTGACAAAAAGCCTGGACGTCTGGAACTTCTGACAGACGCTTGTGCAAAAGAATAGACAGAGCAGAAATCTGTCCCTTCAACGAACTAGCAGATAAGCCCTTTTCCAAACCCTCTTGTAGAAAGGACAATATCCTAGGAATCCTAACTTTACTCCATGAGTAACTCTTGGATTCGCACCAATACAAGTATTTACGCCATATCTTATGGTAGATTTTTCTGGTAACAGGCTTCCGTGCCTGTATTAAGGTATCAATAACTGACTCTGAGAAGCCACGCTTTGATAGGATCAAGCGTTCAATCTCCATGCAGTCAGCCTCAGAGAAATTAGATTTGGATGGTTGAAAGGACCTTGTATTAGAAAGTCCTGCCTCAGAGGCAGAGACCATGGTGGACAGGACGCCATGTCCACTAGGTCTGCATACCAGGTCCTGCGTGGCCACGCAGGCGCTATCAGAATCACTGATGCTCTCTCCTGTTTGATCTTGGCAATCAGTCAAGGCAGCAGCGGAAACGGTGGAAACACATAAGCCATGTTGAAAAACCAAGGGGCTGCTAGAGCATCTATCAGCGCCGCCCCCGGGTCCCTGTACCTGGATCCGTAACGAGGAAGCTTGGCGTTCTGGCGAGACGCCATGAGATCCAGTTGTGGTTTGCCCCAACGATGAATCAGTTGAGCGAACACCTCCGGATGAAGTTCCCACTCCCCCGGATGAAAAGTCTGGCGACTTAGAAAGTCCGCCTCCCAGTTCTCCACGCCTGGGATGTGGATCGCTGACAGATGGCAAGAGTGAGACTCTGCCCAGCGAATTATCTTTGAGACTTCTAACATCGCTAGGGAACTCCTGGTTCCCCCTTGATGGTTGATGTAAGCCACAGTCGTGATGTTGTCCGACTGAAATCTGATGAACCTCAGTGTTGCTAACTGAGGCCAAGCTAGAAGAGCATTGAATATTGCTCTTAACTCCAGAATATTTATTGATAGGAGTTTCTCCTCCTGAGTCCACGATCCCTGAGCCTTCAGGGAGTTCCAGACTGCGCCCCAACCTAGAAGGCTGGCATCTGTTGTTACACTGACTTAGCATGCATAATTGCAGCGGTCTGAGATGCAGGCGCGCAAATGGCACTATGTCCATTGCCGCTACCATTAAGCCGATTACTTCCATGCACTGAGCCACTGACGGGCGTGGAATGGAATGAAGGACACGGCAAGCATTTAGAAGTTTTGATAACCTGGACTCCGTCAGGTAAATTTTCATCTCTACAGAATCTATAAGAGTCCCTAGGAAGGAGACTCTTGTGAGTGGTGATAGAGAACTCTTTTCCACGTTCACTTTCCACCCATGTGACCTCAGAAATGCCAGAACTATCTCTGTATGAGACTTGGCAATTTGAAAGCTTGACGCCTGTATCAGGATGTCGTCTAGATACGGAGCCACCGCTATGCCTCGCAGTCTTAGAACCGCCAGAAGTGAGCCCAGAACCTTTGTAAAGATTCTCGGGGCCGTAGCTAACCCGAAGGGAAGAGCTACAAACTGGTAATGCCTGTCTAGAAAGGCAAATCTTAGGTACCGATAATGATCTTTGTGAATCGGTATGTGAAGGTAGGCATCCTTTAAGTGCACTGTGGTCATGTACTGACCCTCTTGGATCATGGGTAGGATGGTTCGAATAGTTTCCATTTTGAATGATGGAACTCTTAGGAATTTGTTTAAGATCTTTAGGTCCAAGATTGGTCTGAAGGTTCCCACTTTCTTGGGAACCACAAACAGATTTGAGTAAAATCCCTGCCCTCGTTCCGTCCGCGGAACAGGGTGGATCACCCCCATTACTAGGAGGTCTTGTACACAGCGTAGGAATGCCTCTTTCTTTATCTGGTTTTCTGATAACCTTGATAGATGGAATCTCCCTCGAGGAGGAGAAGCTTTGAAGTCCAGACGATATCCCTGAGATATGATCTCCAACGCCCAGGGATCCTGGACATCTCTTGCCCACGCCTGGGCGAAGAAAGAAAGTCTGCCCCCCACTAGATCCGTTTCCGGATAGGGGGCCGTTCCTTCATGCTGTCTTAGGGGCAGAAGTAGGTTTTCTGGCCTGCTTGCCCTTGTTCCAGGACTGGTTAGTTTTCCAGGCCTGTCTGTAACGAGCAACAGTTCCTTCCTGTTTTGGAGCGGAAGAAGTTGATGCTGCTCCTGCCTTGAAATTTCGAAAGGCACGAAAATTAGACTGTTTGGCCTTTGATTTGGCCCTGTCCTGAGGAAGGGTATGACCCTTACCTCCAGTAATGTCAGCAATAATTTCTTTCAAGCCTGGCCCGAATAAGGTCTGCCCCTTGAAAGGAATATTAAGTAATTTAGATTTAGAAGTCACGTCAGCTGACCAGGATTTAAGCCATAGCGCTCTCCGCGCCTGGATGGCGAATCCGGAGTTCTTAGCCGTTAGTTTAGTTAAATGTACAATGGCATCAGAAACAAATGCATTAGCTAGCTTAAGTGCTTTAAGCTTGTCCATAATTTCATCCAATGGAGCTGTGTGAATAGCCTCTTCTAGAGACTCAAACCAGAATGCCGCAGCAGCAGTGACAGGCGCAATGCATGCAAGGGGCTGCAAGATAAAACCTTGTTGAACAAACATTTTCTTAAGGTAACCTTCTAATTTTTTATCCATTGGATCCGAAAAAGCACAACTATCCTCCACCGGGATAGTGGTACGCTTAGCTAAAGTAGAAACTGCTCCCTCCACCTTAGGGACCGTCTGCCATAAGTCCCGTGTAGTGGCGTCTATTGGAAACATTTTCCTAAATATAGGAGGTGGGGAAAAGGGCACACCGGGTCTATCCCACTCCTTGCTAATAATTTCTGTAAGCCTTTTAGGTATAGGAAAAACGTCAGTACACACCGGCACCGCATAGTATCTATCCAGCCTACACAATTTCTCTGGAATTGCAACTGTGTTACAGTCATTCAGAGCAGCTAAAACCTCTCCTAGCAATACACGGAGGTTCTCAAGCTTAAATTTAAAATTAGAAATCTCTGAATCCGGTTTCCCTGGATCAGATCCGTCACCCACAGAATGAAGCTCTCCGTCCTCATGTTCTGCAAACTGTGACGCAGTATCGGACATGACTCTCACAGCACCAGCGCGCTCTGTCCTAATCCCAGAGCTATCGCGCTTGCCTCTTAATTCTGGCAATCTAGATAATACTTCTGTCAGGGTATTATTCATGATTGTAGCCATGTCCTGTAAAGTGATTGCTATGGGCGTCTCTGATGTACTTGGCGCCACATTGGCACGCGCCTCCTGAGCGGGAGGCGAAGGTACTGACACATGAGGAGAGTTAGTCGGCATAACTTCCCCCTCGTTGTCTGGTGATAATTCTTTTACAGATAAAGACTGACCTTTATTATTTAAAGTGAAATCAATACATTTAGTACACATATTTCTATGGGGCTCCACACTGGCCTTTAAACATAATGAACAAACAGATTCATCTGTGTCAGACATGTTTAAACAGACTAGCAATGAGACTAGCAAGCTTGGAAAAACACTTTAAAATAAGTTTACAAGCAATATAAAAAACGCTACTGCGCCTTTAAGAAGCACAAAACCTGTCTCAAGTTGAAATAACAATGAACCAAATCAGTTATAGCAACCAAATTTTCACAGTAAATGTATTAAGCTAGCAGAGCATTGCACCCACTTGCAAATGGATAATTAACCCCTTAATACCCAAAACGGATAATCAATAAAGCAAAAACGTTTTTAACACAGTCAAACACACTGTCACAGGTCTGCTGTGACTGATTACCTCCCTCAAAATGACTTTTGAAGTCCCTTGAGCTCTCTAGAGACGTCCTGGATCATGCAGGAAGAAGCAGGAAGACTGAGTCTGAATTTTTACTGCGCAAAAAAGCGCTAAAATAGGCCCCTCCCACTCATTATTACAACAGTGGGAAGCCTCAGTTAACTGTTTCTATGCAGAAAATAAGTCAGCCATGTGGAGAAAATTATGCCCCAATAAGTTTTATCACCAATGTACCTCAAAAAACGATTAAACATGCCAGCAAACGTTTTAAACATCCTTTTTTTATAGAGTATGTATCTCTATTGATAAGCCTGATACCAGTCACTTCCACTGCATTTAAGGCTTTACTACATTACTTCAGTATTAGTAGCATTTTCTTAGTCAAATTCCATTCCTTAGAAAATTATTTTACTGCACATACATTAATAAGCCTGATACCAATTGCTTTTCACTGCATTTAAGGCTTTACTTACATTACTTCGGTATCAGCAGTATTTTCTTAGTCAATTCCATTCCTTAGAAAAATATTTTACTGCACATACCTTAGTTGCAGGAGACCCCGCACGCCATTCCCTTTCTGAAGTTACCCCACTCCTCAGAATGTGTGAGAACAGCCAGTGGATCTTAGTTACTTCTGCTAAGATCATAGAAAACGCAGGCAGATTCTTCTTCTAAATACTGCCTGAGAAAAAAACAGCACACTCCGGTGCCATTTAAAAATAACAAACTTTTGATTGAAGAATGAATTAAGTATAAAACACCACACTCCTCTCACGACCTCCATCTATGTTGAGGGTTGCAAGAGAATGACTGGATATGACATGTGAGGGGAGGAGCTATATAGCAGCTCTGCTGTGGGTGATCCTCTTGCAACTTCCTGTTGGGAAGGGAATATATCCCACAAGTAATGGATGATCCGTGGACTGGATACACTTAACAAGAGAAAGTTATGTTTATGGCTATTTTTCGTAACTATAGTTTGTGTTCTTTAAATGCTCGCAGTTGCAGTGGTTGCCCCAGAGGGGTGTTTTGATCCCTTTTTTTTTCTCCACACCCCTCCTCCCACACCCCTTGCCACCCTTTGCCTTAAAGTAAGGCCTGTAGATAAAGAATTTTCATGAAGGATTGTTACTTTAACTATAATAGAAACAGATGAAGCCTCAGCTTAATTTGGCATCTTGGAATGTCGGTGGGAACTCATCACCCCAAAAACAAAAACAAAATAGTGGCCCATTTAAATCGCTACAAACCAGACATAGTTTTCCTCCAGGAGACCCACCTGAGAGAAGCTGAATTAACTAACCTAAAAATGGGATGGATAGGGGAATTAGTAAGAACCCCATGCAAGAAAAGGAAAAAGGGGGTGGCACTCTTTTTTTAATAAAAATGTACAATATAATATTTTGGGATTAGTCCTAGACCCAGAAGAAAGATATATGATTTTGGGAGACCCTGCAGACAAAACTTTTGCCCGTTTACTCAAAAAATGTTGTTATTGTGGGAGATTGCGGGAGGCTTAAACACTCGCTGAACAAAAACAGCAAACAAGAGTCCAAATTGCTTAACATTTTTATCAGGCTATTACATATTAAGCATATCTGGTGAATCCAGAATCCGGGCTTAAGACGTTTAACCTGTGAGTCCCACTCACACCAAACCATGTCTAGGATAGACTATTTTTTTATTTCTGAAAAGATGCTGGGATTAGATATGGTTACAGATATTAAAGAGGTAATTATCTCAGATCATGTGATTTTAACCTTGAATATTAAAAGATCAAACCTTCAGGGACGTCCCATATATAAAGCAACAATATAGTCCCAAAGTCTATACAGTCACAAAGAGTAAACAATCCAGTGGAGGTCCAATGTGGAAGGATCCAGAGAAGAGAGAGGAAAGTACTTTTATTAGATGGGTTTCTCACAGCGCCTCTCCTATATCCTACTGGCTCCCCAGAAAGAATAAGACACCTAGTTTGTCTTCAGATTCTCAGAAATGGTGTAAGTATGCTCTAGGGAGCGCCTCGAAGTGGGCAGGGATATTAAAATGACCTTAAACTAATACGTACAATATAATGTAAATTTAATAAAATGTTAAAAAACTTGTGTTAAAATTTACTCAACACAACAATGTATCAATTCTCATAAATTAAAATCACAAAAATACACAACAATGTTCATGGATCCATGATTTACAGTACAGATTTAAAACACAAAAAATAAAATAAAATAAGAAATGAATAAAACCATATAACCGTTATAACACAATGTGCAGTCCTAAATGGTTAAAATAGTCTGCTAAATGATTAATATGGTTGGCAGTCCAAAAATGGCGGTCTCAAGTGCCGGTCTGGCAATATGAATAAAAAATATAAGAAAAAATTATAAGAAAAAATTATTATTCGGAATAGTTGAATAAAATATATTGTATCTCCAAATGTGGTGGAAAGAAAGTTGAGTTCCAAGGTGTGGGTTAATGTTCCAAGTCCTTTATGGGTGATCCAACCTTTGGTGGGTATATCCTGTGTGTGGTAAATGTGAAGGTGTTCAAGAAGGGGATAAAAATATGTGCTTAAAAAATGCAACAAAAAATTGGTGTCCTCAAAGTGTAGTGCAGTATAAAAAAAGGCAAAAAAATGTAAAAAGTAAAAAATTGAATGAAAAAATGTTATTAGATCACACAAAAATAGATAATAGTGAAGTGTTTGTTAAATCCAAAAAAATATATATATAGAAGGATTCCCAGTGTACCTGTGGAATACAAAAAAACAAATGGTGCAATAACGTTAAATAAGTCCTATACTAAATGAAATGAGGCTTACCATCAATAGCCAACGCGTTTCAGCCCTTCCTTGGGCCTTTCTCAAGACTGTTTTATCCAGGGTAGGAAAATCTTTTATCCAAAACTTCTGGTTTAGAATAAGAACATCTAAAAGGTACCTGTGGAAGAAAAAAAATAAACAGATGCACAAAACCAGAAAACAGTAGCTAAACTAAAAGGAAAAGTGTTCACCATATACAAATAGGAACTTGGGCTGGTATGTCACAGGAGGTGAACGCATTTCGGTTGACTGAGAGGACTTTATCAAGACAGATAGTAAATCTAAATAGTCTTGATACACCCATATTGTTAATCTCTTTGGGCCCAGCTTTTCCACCAGAACACTTAAGCCCCCTTTGGGCGGAGCTCCTATGTCCCCACAATTTATTCATTTATTCTTCTGTACGACCCTGTTAGGTGGCCATTTTTTATAGTGAATTTGTGAGCTTTGCTCTCCTGGCGCTACTAATCATTTGTATTTTTAAAAAAAATAAAAAATGGCAAGAATTCTACCAAATACACTTTCCCCGTTAATACAAACAGAAACACTCTGTGAAACTTTCAAGGCTGTAATCTGGGGTGAGATTAAAGTGAAGGTCAATTTTCATCAATGAGTGCCCGGTTTTTAAAAATACTTTTAAAAACAAGGGCACTTTCATTGCTAAAAATTAACATTGCACCGGATTTTAAGAAATACTTACCTTTTACTCCTGCAAAGCCGGATCGACGATCCCCCTTTTTCTTCCTGCTGTAGACCACAGCAATGACGAAACTGGCTTCCTCCAATCACAGCCGGGCATCACAAGCTGGACGCTCTGGGGTGCAAGCCATGATTGGAGGAAGCCGGTTTTGTCATTTCTGACGTCCGTACAGAGGAACTGAGGCTGAGATCGGCGATCCGGTTTTGCAGAAGTAAAATGTAAGTATTTCTTCAAATCCAGTGCAATGTAAATTTTCATCAATGAAAGTGCCCCTGTTTTTAAAAATATTTTTAAAAACCGGGCACTCATTGATGAAAATTGACCTTCACTTTAAGGCCTATATAGTTATTCAAAAAAGAAAAATGACAATGAGGGACTCCCAATTAGCCAACCAATTGCATAATGCTTACAACACATATGTTAGTGATCCCTCAATAAAATTTTGGGATTTATACCAGCAAGCAAAAAGGGAAAGAGAAATATTTTTAATCCAAAATTCAGCTCAAGAAGAACTTAGAACCAGGTTCCTTTTTTTGCAGACACGGAGGGAAAGCAGGGAAATTACTGGTTAATTTAACTAAATCTAAAAAAAAGAAGTTTATGATAGAAGCCTTAAAGGCCCCAATGGGCAGAACCACCAAAATGAATGAAATTAATAACTTAGTCTTGCAATATTTTCAAGATTTTTATTCAGAAGACAAAACAGATCTATAAAGTAAAGAAACATTTTGGAAAAATATACAGACTCCAAAGTTGGACAGGTAGCAACGGGAGAAGTTAAACGTCCCAATTACCCCCAATGAAGTAATTAAGGCTATAAAGAGAGCAGCTCCCAGTAAAGCCGCTGGCTTGGACCAGATCCCCATAGAACTTTATAAAAATTTATCAGAAGATATTGTTCAAACTTTGGCTTTACTTTTTAACAATTATTATTCTGATGCCAAACCCTACTCCAGATACTTTACTGCATCACAAATAGTTTTGATCTTAAAAAAAAGACAAAGACCCAGATGTCATGTTCTGTCTCAGGATATCATGTGAGAGCCTCATTGTCTGGAACAGTTGCTTTAAAGGAAGATTAGTAGAAGCCATACTGATTGAAAATAACAAATTTATTTAAACAACAAAATACTTTGATTAAGCAAATACTTGCAGAATCTTTAAATATGCTACTCAGGTATGTTAAGACCACATACGGCAGGAGTGAAAATAAACAAACAAAGTAAGCAGAGATGCAGATTCAAAAAGGAAAGTCTTTCTCCTGGTAATAACTGAAATGTAAGATTTGCACAAGGCAGAAAACAACTTGTAAACTGGTAACAGGTTTAAAGGTAAAGTCTTTCTCCTGGTAATTGCTGAGTTCAGGAATTGCACAAGGCAGGAAACAGACTGTTGTGAACTGGTAACAGGTGTAAAGGTAAAGTCTTTCTCCTGGTTATAGCTGAGTGCAGGAATTGCACAAGGCAGGAAACAAACTTGTGAACTGGTAACAGGTTTAAAGGTAAAGTATTTCTCCTGGTTATAGCTGAGTGCAGGAATTGCACAAGGCAGGAAACAAACTTGTGAACGGGTAACAGGTTTAAAGGTAAAGGCTTTCTCCTGGTAATACCTTGTAAACAGGTGCAAAGGTGAAGTCTTTCTCCTGGCAATAGCTGAGTGCAGGAATTGCATAAAGCAGGAAACAAACTTGTATATTGGTAACAGGTTTAAAGGGAAAGGCTTTCTCCTGGTAATACCTTGTAAACAGGTGCAAAGGTGAAATCTTTCTCCAAAGAAGTACAGGAAACAGGTTATGATTTGACAAAACAGATCCAATGTGAAGACACTAATGCAGACTAAAAGCCATCCTTAAATAGGGAGGTTTTGCACAGGGTTGGTTCTGATTAATTCCAGAATTGAGAACACCAGTGTGTTGCACAGGTGTAATAACAAGTAAGGCAAATAGTTATTTATCAGATCTTTTAAGTTCCTTGCTATTACTAGAACTGGCTGTGGCTCAACACACAAGCAAACTGACTTGCAAGCAAACAGGAATAGTAACCAGAGAGCCACAGGTTCAAATCCCCACACAGCCCTTCTTAGCAGAATGCCTCCCAGACCTTTTCTTTTTCTTTTTAATCTGGAGGCTTGGTTCATGACAGATGCCCCCTCCAAAGAGCGCACTCCGGGCGCTCAAAGCCTGTTCAAACATCTGAAGGTGGGATTTACGAACAAGTGTTCCATTTGAAGCCTTAATACAATCAGATGGAATTGATTCTTCGCTTGGAACAGCTGACTGAGATTGGGGACCCTTAGAAGAATCCACTGTAGACATAACAAGAGTTGAAAAACAAAGATCGGTTTGATTTGGAGGTTCCTGTATATGCCTAGCAGCTTGCAATGGAATGCCTGATGGGTAGAGTACCTCCGGGTAAGGTATGACCTCTCCTTCAGAGTCAAGGAATTCATTTTCTGTGTCATGTATATCCAATTCAACCATCTCATCCAATTCTTTCTCAGTCAATGAGTAGCTGGGTGAAGGTGGTGCAAGGAGGTGTGGATCTTTAGAATTGGCAGAGTCTGATTCAGCTGGAAGATTTGTCATTTTTATGTCTGATGAGTGACTTTTGTTAGCTGGATCTCCAGCCAGGGCAGAAACAAGGTTATGTGCAGGATTTCCAGGAAGTATTTTTGCAGAGCTCCCCAATGTGGTAGATGCAGAAACAGAGGCAGTGGCATGGGTAGTGGATGTAGTTGAAGTTGTACTGCCAACGACCATCTGTTTCATATCAGGTACCATTTCTTGAAGTGTGTTAGAAATGGTTGTTTGGAGACTAGATGTATTCTCAGTAGCTGGATCCTCTCCAGGAGTATCTTTAAGTTTGTTAGTGGAAGAATAATTTGTTCCCTTAACATCAGAGTCCATTTTAAACTTGGCTGTATCTCGACTTGATCCTCTAGGGGGTCTTACTGGACACCCTGTGATGCGGTGACCAGTTCCCCCACAATAGAAACAGAGGTTAAGCTGTCTTCGCCGAGTCTTTTCCTCTTCTGTTAAGGGTTCTTTAAAACCTTTCCTTGTTTGGAAAGTAACTTCAGACAAGGTTTTAGTTGGGAGAGATAACATTTCCACCAGCTCCATGAAGTTAATCAGTATGTCCTTAATAAACTTTAACACTGATTCCAATACAGCAATAATCCCAGAGGGCTCTCTTTTAAGGTCTTCACATTCTGTCATGTTCTGTCTCAGGATATCATGTGAGAGCCTCATTGTCTGGAACAGTTGCTTTAAAGGAAGATTAGTAGAAGCTATACTGATTGAAAATGATAACAAATTTATTTAAACAACAAAATACTTTGATTAACAAATACTTGCAGAATCTTTAAATATGCTACTCAGGTATGTTAAGACCACATACGGCAGGAGTGAAAATAAACAAACAAAGTAAGCAGAGATGCAGATTCAAAAAGGAAAGGCTTTCTCCTGGTAATACCTTGTAAACAGGTGCAAAGGTGAAATCTTTCTCCAAAGAAGTACAGGAAACAGGTTCTGACTTGACAAAACAGATCCAATGTGAAGACACTAATGCAGACTAAAAGCCATCCTTAAATAGGGAGGTTTTGCACAGGGTTGGTTCTGATTAATTCCAGAATTGAGAACACCAGTGTGTTGCATAGGTGTAATAACAAGTAAGGCAAATAGTTATTTATCAGATCTTTTAAGTTCCTTGCTATTACTAGAACTGGCTGTTGCTCAACACACAAGCAAACTGACTTGCAAGCAAACAGGAATAGTAACCAGAGAGCCACAGGTTCAAATCCCCACATAGCCCTTCTTAGCAGAATGCCTCCCAGCCCTTTTCTTTTTCTTTTTAATTTGGAGGCTTGGTTCATGACACCAGAACAGATAAGCTCATATAGGCCGATCTCACTTCTCTATAGTGATTATAAAATACTGATGAGCATTATCACCGAAAGACTTAAACTAATTATTGGCCCCCTCATACACAAGGATCAGGTTGGTTTCATGCCAGGAAGAAATTCCTCACGCAATTTGCGGAAATTACAATTGATCCTAAACAACTTCTACCCTCAAAGGCGAAACATCTCAAAAAGTTCTGATGCCGCAATAATTTCAATTGATGCAGACAAGGCTATCAACTCCATTTTCTAGGGCCACCTGTTTTCAGCTCTTCTCAGGTTTGGAGTCGAGGGGGCCTTTCTAAAGTTTGTACAGCTAATTTATAACTCTTCAAACTCCTCTATTTTGATTATTACACCCCCACTATAAACTTTTCTTTATATAAAGGCTCTAGACAGGACTGCCCACTTTCCTAATTTGGCCTTAGAACCCCTAGTAATATATATAAGGAAATAGATTGAAGGGATTAAAGTAGGGCATAGAAAGACTACCACATTACTTTATGCTGATGACTTATTAGTATTGATAGCCAACACCAATAGGAATATTTAGTGCATTCTCAGGCTATAAAGTAAACACACTCAAATCAGATTTTTTTGGTTAAATAAATTCAAAGACTCATATCACTCACACCATTTTAAAGAGGCCAAAGCGGCCTTCGTCTACCTAGGAATCAAATTGTCAAAAGATAGTAATGAATAGTATGACCTTAATTACTTTCCAATCCTCTCAAAAATTAAACTCGACCTAGTTACCTGGTCTAAATTTCATTTAACATTATCTGGCAAAATAAATCTAGTTAAAATGGTGATATTCTCCAAACTTCTTTACCTGATGCAAAATCTGCCAATTGTAATAAAACAGAAAGACCTAAAAACATTTAATAAGATATTTCTGCAGTTTATTTGGGGGGGGGGGGGAAAGGAAGGACATCGCGCTTAACAAACTCACACTTTTTAGATTGGATGGCGGACTGACGTTTCCAGATATCGAGACCTATAATTTAGTAAGTGTGGCAAAAAACGCTTTAGATTGGCTAACGTTTTTAGAAGAAACTCTAGTATGGCCATACTCCTTGAAAGCACTCTTACACTGTAATCCAGATAAATGGCCATTCAAAATTAAACAATTTCCAACCATTTATTACGAAATTTGGGCCTAGCATAAATTATTAAAAAGACTGCAAATTAGTCACAACTTTTCAAAATATCTGACTAGAGTGGGTAACCCCAATTTCACCCTTGAATTCTAAAATTTTTAAGGATTGGGAACAAAAGGGTTTAATATACCTAGACCAGTTAAGAGAAAGGGAATCAGGGGTTTGTAGATCACTGCATGATCTAACACAAGCATTTGAGATTTCCAAAAAGGAGTTTTTTCCTTCCTTTCAGGTTCGACATTTCCTGCCGGAATTTCCATATGATCCTGCAGAAGAGTACGCCTGGAAATTCCTTGAGCCCGCCATAAACTCTTTTAAAGCGGGGAGATATGCTATAACCACACTATATAAAATTGTCATGTGCACAAGAGGGAGTGACAATGTAAAAACAATAGCAGAAAGTTGGAAGGTCCAGTTAGAAACAATACATAAAAGCTTCAGGCTGGTAGATTTAACAACATTCTACCTCCTGGAGAGAATCCCACACTAAAATCATAAATATAGCTTATATTACACCAAGTATCAAAGCGAAATGGGATAACTCAGGAGCTTTATGTTATAAATCTAAAGCACCCAATGCACACTTGAAACATTGTTTCTGGGACTGTCCTAAGGTTAGGAAATTCTGGTATAAGATTAATTACTGGATAAACAAAACTAATCGCACCCAGTTTCAATTCTTGGACAAACATAATTTTTTATAGATGGGCACAAAGAAGGCACATATAAAAAATATATGACAACTAAACGCTGCAATAATGGTGGGTAGATTACTTATCTTGAAATACTAGAAATCCACCAAGGCGCCCAATCTGATGGAATTCAGGCATAAGCTTAAAAATAAATTGATCATGGAGCAAATGGATACCTCGGTAAATATAGAGGCATAAAATCAAACGCTTCCTGACCAAATGGATGAATGTCATCAGTTTCCCTAAAGAAATCCAATTACAGCTAATTGCGCTTTTCCGGGGTACGATGATGCTAGAGTTGGCCATTATAAATAAAGAATTCCCAGACTTATAGGTGAGGGTATGGTGTTGTTCTATGGGATGGTGCAGGAGCGGGGCGGTCCTTTTTTTTTTTTTTTGTTCATATTAGAATTCTGAAAATACTCCAATTCATGTACAAAGACTAAAAGTCTCCTGTGTCGAGAAGCTTGTTAAATAGAGACATTTTGCAAGAACGCATACCTTTTATGTTATTTATTATTGGAAGTTCTTTCTTTTTGCATACTTGCTTCTGTTTTTCTTTTTTCTTTCTTTCTTTTTTTTAAATGTATCATGAATTGGATCATAAATAAATAAAAAACACACACACTATACTGCTTATCGTGATAGTGAAGGGGTTTTAACACACCCTTTGTACTAGTCAATGGGTTAATACACACAGTGCTACTCTCTGTGCTAGTGAAGGGTTAATACACACTGTGCTGCTCTCTGTGCTAGTGAAGGGTTAATACACACTGTGCTGCTCTCTGTGCTAGTGAAGGGGTAAATGAACTTTGGAATGGGATAATACACTCTGTGCTACTCTTTGTGATATTGAAGAGTTGATTAACAAAGTGCTGCTCTCTGTGCTAGGGAAAGGGTAAATACACACTGTGACACTGTGCTGCTCTCTGTGCTAGTGAAGGGTTAATACACATGGTTGCTCTTTGTGCTAGTGAAGGGGTTAATACAAACTGTGTTGCTTTCTGTGATAGTGAAGGGGTTTTAACACACTGTTGCTCTTTGTACTAGTCAATGGGTTAAAACACACGGTGCTACTCTCTGTGCTAGTGAAGGGTTAATATACACTGCTACTCTCTGTGCTAGTGAAGGGTTAATACACACTGTGCTACTCTCTGTGCTAGTGAAGGGTTAATACACACTGTGCTACTCTCTGTGCTAGTGAAGGGTTAATACACACTGTACTGCTCTCTGTGCTAGTGAAGGGTAAATACACACTGTGCAGCTCTCTGTGCTAGTGAAGGGTAAATACACACTATGCTTCTCTCTGTGCTAGTGAAGGGTTAATACACACTGTGCTGCTCTCTGTGCTAGTGAAGGGTTAATACACACTGTGCTGCTCTCTGTGCTAGTGAAGGGTAAATACACACTGTGCAGCTCTCTGTGCTAGTGAAGGGTTAATACACACTGTGCTGCTCTTTGTGCTAGTGAAGGGTAAATACACACTGTGCAGCTCTCTGTGCTAGTGAAGGGTTAATACACACTGTGCTGCTCTCTGTGCTAGTGAAGGGTTAATACACACTGTGCTGCTCTTTGTGCTAGGGAAGGGGTTAATATACACTGCAGTTCTTTGTTCTAGTGAGGGGTTAATACACACTTTGAAGCTCTCTGTGCTATTGAAGGGTTAATACACACTGTGCAGCTCTCTGTGCTAGTGAAGGGTTAATACACACTGTGCTGCTCTCTGTGCTAGTGAAGGGTAAATACACACTGTGCTGCTCTCTGTGCTAGTGAAGGGTTAATACACACTGTGCAGCTCTCTGTGCTAGTGAAGGGTTAATACACACTGTGCAGCTCTCTGTGCTAGTGAAGGGTTAATACACACTGTGCTGCTCTCTGTGCTAGTGAAGGGTTAATGCACACTGTGCTGCTCTTTGTGCTAGTGAAGGGGTTAATATACACTGCAGTTCTTTGTTCTAGTGAGGGGTTAATACACAATTTGAAGCTCTTTGTGCTATTGAAGGGTTAATACACACTGCTGCTCTCTGTGCCAGTGAAGGGTTAATACACACTGCTGCTCTCTGTGATATTGAAGGGGTTAATATACATAGTGTTGCTCTCTATGCTAGTGAAGGGTTAATACTCACTGTGCTGCTCTATGTGCTATAGGGTGACCACATATCCAAACTGCCATTCAGGGCCAGCCCCCCCCGGGCCGCCCCCGGGCCACCCCTTTTTATTTTTGTGAAAAAAATGGTCACCACTTTAGACAGGTTTACACAATGTATACCTGCTTTAACTAAGTCACTTACAGCAGCGTACTTTGTACATTACCCATCCATCCCATCAGGGATACTTATTTTCATGAACGCACTGTATCAAATTTATGCTTTAGTGCTATAAACATATTTCTAACATTCAGTAGGTAGTGTCTACCTAAACATATCATACTTAATGTGTTAGACATCTCTTAAGAAATAGAAAAAGACTACAAAACAAGTTGCAATAAAGTAACAGATTTTTTTATGGTTTTCTCACTGTACTCAAATCCTTCCATATTAGACCACATGGCACCAGCTTAGTATCTTGTTTTCAACACTGATGTCTAAAAGTCTATTTCTTGTCACTTTTTGCACACCAAAGGAGTTTTTTTTATTTTGTTTTACAAAGCTGTAAAAAGAATTACAACCCATGTCAAAATTGATTTTCACCTGAAGTTCAGATTTTATTAGCTCAATTCTACATCTATTCCTTGTGTCAGGCCGGCACAATCCCATCATGCTGAAGACTCTTTCAACTGCTGCATTTGAACATGGAATGCTGATGATAAATGCAACCACTTTCAAGAGGTTTGGCAGTTTTTCAGGTCCAGCTTTCATGAATATCATTGACCATTTAACATCCATGTTGAGATAATCATCCGCTTCAGTATTGTTAAAAATCAATGCAAAGTGTGGACAAACACAAGCATATTCCTCATAAAGGTCATCTATTGAAAGAGAGTCTAAATTCAGAGCTTCAACTGCTGCCACCAGGTTATCAAACGTTAGGTTCTCCTTCAAATTTAAGCACTAAATTTTAGATAAATAGTTGTTTTCTGAAAAATCAAACCACTGTTCTAAATACTGAACAGCTTTTTCATAAAAGTTTAGGAATTCTAATTCTATTTTTCTTGCTTGCAGATTAGGTAGTTTCTTTAAAGATTTACCAACAAGGTATCCAAAAAATGGTCTGTCTGTCTTTTGATTAGTTTGCCTTTCACTGTTGTCATGATCTCATAAACATCAACTGCAATCAAGTCATTACGCTCCAGTTTTAATATGGCTGTCTGAAAAATAGGCAAGCAGTTGTGTAAAAACTGGAGATATAACTCGGGAACTGATGGCGGGTCCTGTTCTGTTGTCTCACTGTCTTCATCCACAATAAATTGCCATATAACTTTAGGTGTTTCATCCTCACCAATGCTTTGGAAGTAAGCTTTTACAGCTGGCCAATTTTTTAAAACTCTGTCAATTGCTGGATAAAGAGACAGCCATCTTGTTGGTACATGGTGAAGAAGTTCTGACCACTCAAGGTCAACAAAGTCAAACATTTATTTCAGTGTGGCAACTCTCTTGGCTGATATTGAAAAATAATTATATCATTTTAAAATTAGACTTTCCACATCAAAATTTAAAACATCTGAAGCCTTTTTAGCTGTATTATGAAGTATGTGAGCTGGGCAGCCAGCTGGCAATATCCAATCATTTACAGCATGAAGCTTCTGGTACACACCGATATGCTTACCAAAGTTCACACTTGCATTGTCAGCAGAATATGCAGACATCATATCCACAGATAGGCCATTTGTTTTAAGCACATTTAAAATTTGTTCTGTTATTAAAGCAGCACTTTCATCCCCTTCATACAAATCCAACAAACTTGTTACCACTTCTTTGGAAGGCTTAAAGTAACGCAGAACTAAGGGGAAAAGTTTAGTGTGTCCATGGTTAGATGCATCTGATGCAACACTGAGAGAAGCATAACTGTTTTTTAAATCTTTAACTACCATTTCCACACTGTAAGGGGCCAGCACATTTGTTACAATGGCTTCAGCTTTGGTACGACCACATGACATCTTAGTGGCTTTAGCAGAATCCTGAAATATAACAGGAAGAAGTTTCATGGTGCAGTCCAAAGATCTATATGAATGACTGCCACACAGAATGGTAAACCATTGATATTTCAGCTGCTATTATTTCTTCTTGAATTGCCATATCCTTAGAGGGAATCATGAATTTGGAAAGCATTCCACTTTGTTTTGCAGCCCGATCAGCATTTTTGTGACCTTCACTAGATATGTGAATTTTGATGTCACCTTCACCACCATGACCAATTCCAAACTCCTGCCTACACAGAGTACAATATGCTCTATGATAGTTACCAGTCACTGTTGTAATGCATGTGTATGTTGTTTTCCATGAGTCTCGGAAACGGCACATTCGCTTTATCTTCTTTGATTTTGCTGCTCCAGAAGTCGAAGGCCCTTGTTCATCCCCTCTGCTATCCATATTAGCACCAATCGCACGATTCAGATCGCAGATGTTATATATATATATATATATATATATTGTTATGTTCTCTGTGTAGTCAGGATTAGAACATTGTGTGCTGTTACCTTGTGTCTGATGTCTCTTGCACATATCATGAAGACTCTGCAGCAGGAACTTTAGATAACTTTTATTCAGCTACAAGCACATGGCTTCTTCTCTAACAGGTTAATCAGTAAAACTAACATGGCTTCTGATGATGTCACAGAGACCGAGACACACCCAGAGGGTGTGGTGAGCTGAGCTTATGCAGCACTTCTAACATATATGATAAAACAAGGTTAGTGCAAAGATACAGTAAAAGCTGCAGTAATCTTAACATCCCCTTTTTTCTCAAAAAAAAAAAAAATATATATAAAAAATAAATAAAAATAAAGAACAGACAGTGGATAATATTGTAACATACAACAAGTAATAGACATACATGTTTATCACTAAACCATACACTTGTACTTAGAACAGTTTATCTTTATAGTCTATGCACAAGACCTAGGTCGCAGCCTAGATTTTAGTCACAGTTATGTTTTCTGCGATAAGTCCGCCTTCGGATTAGGTCATTCCTTGCTGAATAATCTCTCACTGAATCCTCACATTGCCATCTAGAAGGTGGCCTTCTGTGTCTAGAGGGTCATAGAGTATTTTGTTCAGGAGAAATTGTCTGTGGAGGTATACCCAACGGTTGTTGATCATCTGTGATATTTTGTTGTTAGATAGAATCATTCTGAGGTTGATCTGTTTCAGTTGTGTTCATTGTATTTTCATCCTCAGAAAACTCAGGTGGGCACCACACTCCATGCCAGATATCCTCACCATTTGAATCATTGGATATTTGTGTAGCTGGTTGAGATCTATGTCTCATTTGTTCTACATGGCGGGAAACTGTACCACCAGCTTGTAGTTGAACTTTAAACATTCTGTTGCCCATGCCTTGTATTATGACAGCTGGAATCCATTTATTTGGGCCACGGTAGTTTCTAACCCATACTCTGTCATGAAGAAGAAATTCTGAAATGCTAGAAGTGTTCAACTCTTGTTTGGAATGTTCTGGTCTAACTTTATCCAGTGGAGTTCTCAGGCGTCTTCCAAACATTAACATTGCAGGTGATAGCCCAGTAGTGGCATGGGGAGTGTTTCGATAGTTAAACAAAAAGTTAGAAAGGGAGTTTGGATTAAATTTTGATTTGTGAGAGACAGCTAAGTGGCGTTTTAAAGTTTGTACAAATCTTTCAGCCTGTCCATTAGAGGCTGGAAAATATGGAGCTGTCTTACAGTGTTTGATTTTATTTGTTGCTAGAAATGTTTCAAATTCATTTGATATGAACTGTGGACCATTGTCTGAGACTAAAGTTTGTGGCAGTCTTGCAAACATACTGGAAAGAACGACAATGGTTTGTTGTGTTGTAGTACTTGACATTTGAACTACTTCTGGCCACTTGGAATGAGCATCCACAGCCACCAAATACATTGGTCCATCCACTGGCCCTGCAAAATCAACATGGATTCTTGTCCAAGGTTCATTTGGCCATGGCCAAGTTTTTGAGGTGTCCCTGCTGGGATTCTGCTGTGTCTGTGCACATGCATTGCAAGCAGCTACATAAGAAGCAATATCTGTATCCAATTTAGGCCACCATAAATATTCTCGTGCTCTTTGCTTCATTTTTACTACATCCTGATATGAGCTGTGTAGTAACTTTAATGCTAATGTTTGCAGTAAGCTCGGAATTATCACTTGTGACCCCCATAACAGACAGCCTGAGTCATGCACAATTTCCTTCTTCCTTGTAAAATATGGCTGAAGGTCAGAGCGAACTACTTTAGGCCACCCATGTTGAACAAAAGACTTAATTTCCTGTAAGGTAGAATCAGAGCATATATAAGTAGCAATCACTTTGGAATTTAGATTTAAAGGCTGTGGAGGAGTTTCTATGATTTTAGAAGATGCTGTCATGTGATGTACCATTGGTAATCTTGAAAACATATCCACATTCGTATGATCACTGTGGTATCGATATTTAATGGAGTAGTTGTAAGCCGCCAGCTGAAGTGCATAGCGCTGAAGTCGAGCAGCTGTTGTGTTGGAGATACCCTTCTGAGGGTGCAGAATGGACAAAAGTGGTTTATGATCCGTGATCAGAGTAAAAGGTCTGCCATATATATAAATGTGGAATTTCTTCCATAATTTCTCTCAGGTGGAGTTAGAGATCTGGACGCAAAAGACACAGGACGTTCAGAACCATCAGGCATAATGTGTGAAAGTACTGCGCCTAAACCATATGGTGAAGCATCACAGGCTAGTACCAAAGGCTTTTTAAGGTCATAGTGGACAAGGAGTCTTGATTCCAGAAGAAGTTGCTTTGAGCGTTCAAATGCTCGTGTACATAAGTCAGTCCAGGACCACTGGTTTTTACTATCTAAAAGGCGGTGTAGTGGATATAGTAAATGAGCCAAATTTGGTAAAAATCTGTGATAGTAATTGAGCAACCCCAAATAAGAACGTAGCTGAGATACATTAACAGGGGTGGGAGCATGAACCAGCGCTTTCACTTTTTCAGCAGTTGTGTGGAGACCATCCTTGTCCACTACATGTGCACAATATTCTAAACTCTTGCAGAAGAACTCACACTTTTCCATGTTAACTTTCAGTCCGAATACCTGTAGGCGCTGTAAAACAGCTTCAACATTGGCTTTATGAGCGGCACATGCATTGCAAGCAGCTACATAAGAAGCAATATCTGTATCCAATTTAGGCCACCATAAATATTCTCGTGCTCTTTGCTTCATTTTTACTACATCCTGATGTGAGCTGTGTAGTAACTTTAATGCTAATGTTTGCAGTAAGCTCGGAATTATCACTCGTGACCCCCATAACAGACAGCCTGAGTCATGCACAATTTCCTTCTTCCTTGTAAAATATGGCTGAAGGTCAGAGCGAACTACTTTAGGCCACCCATGTTGAACAAAAGACTTAATTTCCTGTAAGGTAGAATCAGAGCATATATAAGTACCAATCACTTTGGAATTTAGATTTAAAGGCTGTGGAGGAGTTTCTATGATTTTAGAAGATGCTGTCATGTGATGTACCATTGGTAATCTTGAAAACATATCCACATTCGTATGATCACTGTGGCATCGATATTTAATGGAGTAGTTGTAAGCCGCCAGCTGAAGTGCATAGCGCTGAATTTGAGCAGCTGTTGTGTTGGAGATACCCTTCTGAGGGTGCAGAATGGACAAAAGTGGTTTATGATCCGTGATCAGAGTAAAAGGTCTGCCATATATATAAATGTGGAATTTCTTCCATAATTTCTCTCAGATGGAGTTAGAGATCTGGACGCAAAAGACACAGGACGTTCAGAACCATCAGGCATAATGTGTGAAAGTACTGCGCCTAAACCATATGGTGAAGCATCACAGGCTAGTACCAAAGGCTTTTTAAGGTCATAGTGGACAAGGAGTCTTGATTCCAGAAGAAGTTGCTTCGAGCGTTCAAATGCTCGTGTACATAAGTCAGTCCAGGCCCACTGGACTACATGTGCACAATATTCTAAACTCTTGCAGAAGAACTCACACTTTTCCATGTTAACTTTCAGTCTGAATTCCTGTAGGCGCTGTAAAACAGCTTCAACATTGGCTTTATGAGCGGCATCATTTTCACCATAATAACCATTGATAAGCATGTCATCTAACATACAGTGGGTATGTGGAATACCTATATAATATAATAATATAATAATACCTATATAATATTATATAATGCATACGATCCTTGCTAAACCTCTTATGCTGGGTGTCAGTCCTTAGTGATTTACATTCAGGAGGAGAGGTCATGAAAAGAAGAAGTCTTTTGAACTAATGATATGCAGCATGCCGTCAGTGGGAGCTTCCTTCTCCCCCTCCCTCCCAGAGCAGTCAGTAGTTTTACAATAATAACACAGGAACCGGCTCTGGTAAGTGCTTACTGAGCAAGCATAAAACTTTACGGACAGAGTTTGAGGAGAGAAAAAACCTGTGTGTGTGGGGGGAGTTAAAAACAAACACAGTAGTTATAAGTATTTTATTAAAATTTCTGCATAACATGTTTTATATACATTAACAGGGAAATGAAATATATTTATACCCTCACTGAGAAATAACTTTTCAGACACTGCAGCTCACACGCTGCAGGGAGAGAGAGATGTGATTCCTTCCTCTAAGTACTGTGTATGCATAGATAATATGGTGTGTGTATCATGTGACTACTGAGCCCTGTAACGCACGCTACAATATGGCAGCTTACATAGGAAATCAAGCACTGCCTCAACACTGTATTTTAAAACAATCTCCTTCAAAAGTTTGGGCTAAGAGGAACAGATAAAATAGGCAGCAGTGATTACTTTATTTTTTTTAATAAGAAAAAGTAGGTTTTTGGGATTATTAGAAGTCAGGTGTTAAGGGTCCCTTTAAATAAAGAGAGATCAGTAGTGCATTGTTTTTGAGAGAGTGAGAGAAAGAGAGAGAGTCACAGGGACACAAAGACACACAGACAGGGTCAGACCCACAAGCCAGTCACAGAAAGAGACAGAAAGAAATTTAATCTCTAACCACTATATTAATGGAATATATATTTTTGATATATATTTTATGCCCAAAATAGTCTAATAAAATAGTCTTTTCCTGTGTTGAGAAGCCAACCATTATCAGGCCACACACTCCAGCCAAAAATAGTCACAGTGCCTCACAGCAAATCATGGCAGCACTTTCTGAAAATGTGTGTATTGCTCAGTAATTATAATAATATATTTAAAAAAAACAAAAATTAAATATGAATATCTAGAATTCATTCCTTGTCTTAAAATATGTCAGTTGGAGAATCTATAGATTCATTTGCTTTTGCTATATACAACCTTTTTTCTTACTCATTAAATTGTAATAATTAGCTTATGTTCTTCATCATTAAGCACTGACCTATTTTAAAATCACACATATATAACAGTTAATACACAAATCACTTGTCACTATAGCAAGCTATCCTTAAAAAAGTAATATATTATTATTTGGCTAAAACACGTTCATAGTGGGCTTTTGGTTTAATTCACCTGTTATTGCACGTCTGTGCTGTGTGGTCACTAAATAGCAACCATTTTGAATACTTTATGAAGTTGTGAACCACCTATTGATGTATAATAATTCATTAATTCAATATTGAGCTATTCTAAAAGTTCAGTTACATCATGTTTTCAGCACTATGGGAAGGGGGTTCAGGGAGGAAGTGTATGGATGGCAGCATTCCTTTGTTTGATTATATTTCTCACCACTTTAGGGAACTCTCTTCTTATCTTGCTGATCTTCACCCAGAGATCCCTCAGAAACACCTCCAACTAGTTCCTGGTATCCCTCTTCATGTCGGACCTCATGGTGGGCTTAGTGGTGATGCCCCCTGCCATGCTGAATGAACTCTATGTGTATTAGTGTGTGTGTATTAGTGTGTATATAAACACTGGTAAACTTACATCTGCTAAACGTTAGTATTAAAATGCAACATAATTATGATGTAAATAAATATGGATAGTAATGAACTGCCTGCTTTTACTCGAACTACAATTTGCAGATAATAAATAAGACTCTAAGGTAATATTTATCTTAATTGCAGCTGAGTCTATTGATTTCAGGTCGGCCAGTGTCAGTAACAAACTAACAGATGTTGTGTTAAAATGATATCTGCACTTGTCTAAGTGATTTTGATTTTTACTGGTCCACCGCTGGCAAGTAGGTCCTAGATGTGGACATCTGGTATGCTTTGATGTCATGTGTTGCAGCGCTGAGCGCTTCCATCCTCAACTTATGTGTCATCACCAGCCTGGACAGGTATCTATTCTCCCCACGCAACGCAAGTACTACAAACTCAGGATGACATCTTGCAGAGCCCTCTGCTATCTAGGGGTGTGGACCTGGAGCTGCAACTCCTCCCACCCCTACGTTAATCCGGCCCTGACTTACTCCTCCTCCAGAGTCCTCAGTCCGTTCACATGAGTGTGACTGTAGCGGGTCCGACTCCTCCCCACCGCCTCACCCACACGTCACACTTCACACAACGGTCTCACTCTGTGTCTCTCTGTACGCTGTCGGCTCTTTCCCGCCCTATGGATAGCGGGCGCTGATTGGCTGAGGCTGCTCCTGCAGAGGCTGACTACAAACAAAGCCTCTCTAGTCTCTAGTATTGTGCAACACTGCAATGCAACTAACTGGTGTTTTGACGTGGAGGTTGCGGCGGTTACGGTGGCGCGGGGGTGGGGGGTTTACCTTAAAGTGATTGTAAATTTTACTTGATGAAATCAAACATACTTGCTCAGAATGTTATAAATATGTAAACCGCATTCATATAAACATAAAAAACAAATGCAATAAACTTTTATTTCATTTTTTACTTATCGTAGTTGTAAGTACTCGACTCCTCCCAACCGTCTTCTTCCTGGTTAGGAGCCCTACATCCGATGCCTCATTTTAATATTTTACTCCCACTCCATGACGTTTGTTGTAAGCTCGTTCACGAGCAGGGCCGACATTTGCGCATGCGATTAAACAATTGCGGAGAAATCGCGCATGCGTATAGCGACCAATACTACAGAAAACAACAGCTCCTCAGCTCTTGGAATGAATGAAATTCAAGAGGTATTGCGCATGCGAGACTCGAGGACGAGCATGGAGTATGCTACGTCATCGGGTAGCTCACGCATGCGCATTTAAAGAAAGTGACGTGAGGAACAAAGATCCTGACGCCCCGGGGAAGCAAAAAACAAGCAGACAGAGAAGTGTCAATCAAAAAAGAAAAGTGGGACCAAAAATGCAGGCGGAGGAATCGGCGAAAACAATAGTAATTAAAATGATATATATTGACTTTAGTTTACATCTTGGGAAAATATGATGAATGAGACTAGGGTTTATTTGTGAAATTAAATACTTTGAGGCAGAGATGTTTGTTTGACTTTACATGCACTTTAACAAAAAAAAAACATTAGTACAAAATTAAAAAAATATTTATTTTTTTACATTATTAAAAAACTCAAAAACTGTAATTGCACTCATAGGACAGGGGAGGTGCTGCCTCACCTGCCTCCTATGAATGCACGTCACTGCTGTACAGTACAAAAGAGACTATTAGCAGAGGATGATTTAACACTAAAGCGTGCTATAGAGATAGCTACAGTCATGGAACTTGCTACTAAAGATGCACAAATGCTCCAGGCCCCAGCACAGGCAGTTTGTGATAAGGAAAAATATGTTTTTCATACAAGTATGCACCTTAATAAACAGTATCCAGCTAGACAAGGGTCACAGACAGCCTGTTACAGATGTGGTGAAACAAATCACACAGCAAATGCCTGCTGGTTTAGGAACAGCACCTGCTATGGGTGTGGGAAGATTGGTCATACAAAGAGAGTGTGCAGAAGTTCCTTCGACAGAGATAAAAGTAAGAAAGGCAGCAAGTCACGTGCAGCTTTTCATGTGCAAGTAGATACACCACACACAGATTCAGAGGAAGACAAACCATTATACACATTACAGATCTACAGCCTTGAAAATAACATTCCAGCACTGCAAGCAAAGGTGAATATAGATGGTAAACCTCGGATTATGGAAGTTGATACAGGAGCAGCAGTCTGTGTTATCACAGCTGCTGATTGGAACTGCCTGGGACTAAGGCAACCAATTGTTCCAACAGCTGTCACCATGCAAACATATTCACATGAAATAATAAAGCCTATTGGGTGTGTATCACCTACAGTGACATTTAATGGTATAACTAAAAAGCTACACCTCTAGATTTTACCTAAAGGAGGACCACCTTTGTTTGGTAGATCCTGGATCCAAGCATTGGGCATGCCAAAGTTACCACAACAGTTACCGCTTAACAAACTGCTGGACCAAAGTGGGAATTCAAATTCTTCTTGGATTAATTCACTAAAGCACAAATATAAGACTGTATTTGATAAGAACCTAGATTTAGTGAAAGACAAGCAGATTCAGCTTCACCTTAAAGAAAATGCTATTCCAAAATTTTGTAAACCAAGAGTTGTATCATTTGCACTTAAACCTAAAATTGAAGCAGAACTAGAAAGACTACGAAATCAGGGGATTATTGTTCCAGTATCTAGCAGTGAATGGGCTTCCCCAATAGTTCCTGTCAGAAAAAATATGTGGACATTCGCATCTGTGGAGATTTCAGAGTGGGCCTTAACCCTCAATTACTTGTGGATCAGTATCCTTTACCACGGATTGAAGAATTGTTTAGTTCTCTGGCAGGGGGTGAAAAATTTACAAAAATTGACTTGCATCAAGCATATTTACAGTTAGAGGTGCATCCAGACTCCAGACACCTGTTAACTATCAACACTCACAAAGGACTTTTTCAGTATATGCGAATGGTGTTTGGCATTGCCCCAGCATCTGCAGTGTGGCAACGGATAATGGATGAGATCTTGGCAGGTATTCCACATACCCACTGTATGTTAGATGACATGCTTATCAATGGTTATTATGGTGAAAATGATGCCGCTCATAAAGCCAATGTTGAAGCTGTTTTACAGCGCCTACAGGAATTCGGACTGAAAGTTAACATGGAAAAGTGTGAGTTCTTCTGCAAGAGTTTAGATTATTGTGCACATGTAGTGGACAAGAATGGTCTCCACACAACTGCTGAAAAAGTGAAAGCGCTGGTTCATGCTCCCACCCCTGTTAATGTATCTCAGCTACGTTCTTATTTGGGGTTGCTCAATTACTATCACAGATTTTTACCAAATTTGGCTCATTTACTATATCCACTACACCGCCTTTTAGATAGTAAAAACCAGTGGGCCTGGACTGACTTATGTACACGAGCATTTGAACGCTCAAAGCAACTTCTTCTGGAATCAAGACTCCTTGTCCACTATGACCTTAAAAAGCCTTTGGTACTAGCCTGTGATGCTTCACCATATGGTTTAGGCGCAGTACTTTCACACATTATGCCTGATGGTTCTGAACGTCCTGTGTCTTTTGCGTCCAGATCTCTAACTCCATCTGAGAGAAATTATGGAAGAAATTCCACATTTATATATATGGCAGACCTTTTACTCTGATCACGGATCATAAACCACTTTTGTCCATTCTGCACCCTCAGAAGGGTATCTCCAACACAACAGCTGCTCGACTTCAGCGCTATGCACTTCAGCTGGCGGCTTACAACTACTCCATTAAATATCGATGCCACAGTGATCATACGAATGTGGATATGTTTTCAAGATTACCAATGGTACATCACATGACAGCATCTTCTAAAATCATAGAAACTCCTCCAGAGACTTTAAATCTAAATTCCAAAGTGATTGCTACTTATATATGCTCTGATTCTACCTTACAGGAAATTAAGTCTTTTGTTCAACATGGGTGGCCTAAAGTAGTTCGCTCTGACCTTCAGCCATATTTTACAAGGAAGAAGGAAATTGTGCATGACTCAGGCTGTCTGTTATGGGGGTCACGAGTGATAATTCCAAGCTTACTGCAAACATTAGCATTAAAGTTACTACACAGCTCACATCAGGATGTAGTAAAAATGAAGCAAAGAGCACGAGAATATTTATGGTGGCCTAAATTGGATACAGATATTGCTTCTTATGTAGCTGCTTGCAATGCATGTGCACAGACACAGCAGAATCCCAGCAGGGACACCTCAAAAACTTGGCCATGGCCAAATGAACCTTGGACAAGAATCCATGTTGATTTTGCAGGGCCAGTGGATGGACCAATGTATTTGGTGGCTGTGGATGCTCATTCCAAGTGGCCAGAAGTAGTTCAAATGTCAAGTACTACAACACAACAAACCATTGTCGTTCTTTCCAGTATGTTTGCAAGACTGCCACAAACTTTAGTCTCAGACAATGGTCCACAGTTCATATCAAATGAATTTGAAACATTTCTAGCAACAAATAAAATCAAACACTGTAAGACAGCTCCATATTTTCCAGCCTCTAATGGACAGGCTGAAAGATTTGTACAAACTTTAAAACGCCACTTAGCTGTCTCTCACAAATCAAAATTTAATCCAAACTCCCTTTCTAACTTTTTGTTTAACTATCGAAACACTCCCCATGCCACTACTGGGCTATCACCTGCAATGTTAATGTTTGGAAGACGCCTGAGAACTCCACTGGATAAAGTTAGACCAGAACATTCCAAACAAGAGTTGAACACTTCTAGCATTTCAGAATTTCTTCTTCATGACAGAGTATGGGTTAGAAACTACCGTGGCCCAAATAAATGGATTCCAGCTGTCATAATACAAGGCATGATCAACAACCGTTGGGTATTCCTCCACAGACAATTTCTCCTGAACCAAATACTCTATGACCCTCTAGACACAGAAGGCCACCTTCTAGATGGCAATGTGAGGATTCAGTGAGAGATTATTCAGCAAGGAATGACCTAATCCGAAGGCGGACTTATCGCAGAAAACATAACTGTGACTAAAATCTAGGCTGCGACCTAGGTCTTGTGCATAGACTATAAAGATAAACTGTTCTAAGTACAAGTGTATGGTTTAGTGATAAACATGTATGTCTATTACTTGTTGTATGTTACAATATTATCCACTGTCTGTTCTTTATTTTTATTTTTTATATTTATTTATTTTTTAGAAAAAAGGGGATGTTAAGATTACTGCAGCTTTTACTGTATCTTTGCACTAACCTTGTTTTATCATATATGTTAGAAGTGCTGCATAAGCTCAGCTCACCACACCCTCTGGGTGTGTCTCGGTCTCTGTGACATCATCAGAAGCCATGTTAGTTTTACTGATTAACCTGTTAGAGAAGAAGCCATGTGCTTGTAGCTGAATAAAAGTTATCTAAAGTTCCTGCTGCAGAGTCTTCATGATATGTGCAAGAGACATCAGACACAAGGTAACAGCACACAATGTTCTAATCCTGACTACACAGAGAACATAACAATATATATATATATATATATATATATATATATAACATCTGCGATCTGAATCGTGCGATTGGTGCTAATATGGATAGCAGAGGGGATGAACAAGGGCCTTCGACTTCTGGAGCAGCAAAATCAAAGAAGATAAAGCGAATGTGCCGTTTCCGAGACTCATGGAAAACAACATACACATGCATTACAACAGTGACTGGTAACTATCATAGAGCATATTGTACTCTGTGTAGGCAGGAGTTTGGAATTGGTCATGGTGGTGAAGGTGACATCAAAATTCACATATCTAGTGAAGGTCACAAAAATGCTGATCGAGCTGCAAAACAAAGTGGAATGCTTTCCAAATTCATGATTCCCTCTAAGGATATGGCAATTCAAGAAGAAATAATAGCAGCTGAAATATCAATGGTTTACCATTCTGTGTGGCAGTCATTCATATAGATCTTTGGACTGCACCATGAAACTTCTTCCTGTTATATTTCAGGATTCTGCTAAAGCCACTAAGATGTCATGTGGTCGTACCAAAGCTGAAGCCATTGTAACAAATGTGCTGGCCCCTTACAGTGTGGAAATGGTAGTTAAAGATTTAAAAAACAGTTATGCTTCTCTCAGTGTTGCATCAGATGCATCTAACCATGGACACACTAAACTTTTCCCCTTAGTTCTGCGTTACTTTAAGCCTTCCAAAGAAGTGGTAACAAGTTTGTTGGATTTGTATGAAGGGGATGAAAGTGCTGCTTTAATAACAGAACAAATTTTAAATGTGCTTAAAACAAATGGCCTATCTGTGGATATGATGTCTGCATATTCTGCTGACAATGCAAGTGTGAACTTTGGTAAGCATATCGGTGTGTACCAGAAGCTTCATGCTGTAAATGATTGGATATTGCCAGCTGGCTGCCCAGCTCACATACTTCATAATACAGCTAAAAAGGCTTCAGATGTTTTAAATTTTGATGTGGAAAGTCTAATTTTAAAATGATATAATTATTTTTCAATATCAGCCAAGAGAGTTGCCACACTGAAATAAATGTTTGACTTTGTTGACCTTGAGTGGTCAGAACTTCTTCACCATGTACCAACAAGATGGCTGTCTCTTTATCCAGCAATTGACAGAGTTTTAAAAAATTGGCCAGCTGTAAAAGCTTACTTCCAAAGCATTGGTGAGGATGAAACACCTAAAGTTATATGGCAATTTATTGTGGATGAAGACAGTGAGACAACAGAACAGGACCCGCCATCAGTTCCCGAGTTATATCTCCAGTTTTTACACAACTGCTTGCCTATTTTTCAGACAGCCATATTAAAACTGGAGCGTAATGACTTGATTGCAGTTGATGTTTATGAGATCATGACAACAGTGAAAGGCAAACTAATCAAAAGACAGACAGACCATTTTTTGGATACCTTGTTGGTAAATCTTTAAAGAAACTACCTAATTTGCAAGCAAGAAAAATAGAATTAGAATTCCTAAACTTTTATGAAAAAGCTGTTCAGTATTTAGAACAGTGGTTTGATTTTTCAGAAAACAACTATTTATCTAAAATTTAGTGCTTAAATTTGAAGGAGAACCTAACGTTTGATAACCTGGTGGCAGCAGTTGAAGCTCTGAATTTAGACTCTCTTTCAATAGATGACCTTTATGAGGAATATGCTTGTGTTTGTCCACACTTTGCATTGATTTTTAACAATACTGAAGCGGATGATTATCTCAACATGGATGTTAAATGGTCAACGATATTCATGAAAGCTGGACCTGAAAAACTGCCAAACCTCTTGAAAGTGGTTGCATTTATCATCAGCATTCCATGTTCAAATGCAGCAGTTGAAAGAGTCTTCAGCATGATGGGATTGTGCCGGTCTGACACAAGGAATAGATGTAGAATTGAGCTAATAAAATCTGAACTTCAGGTGAAAATCAATTTTGACATGGGTTGTAATTCTTTTTACAGCTTTGTAAAACAAAATAAAAAAAACTCCTTTGGTGTGCAAAAAGTGACAAGAAATAGACTTTTAGACATCAGTGTTGAAAACAAGATACTAAGCTGGTGCCATGTGGTCTAATATGGAAGGATTTGAGTACAGTGAGAAAACCATAAAAAAATCTGTTACTTTATTGCAACTTGTTTTGTAGTCTTTTTCTATTTCTTAAGAGATGTCTAACACATTAAGTATGATATGTTTAGGTAGACACTACCTACTGAATGTTAGAAATATGTTTATAGCACTAAAGCATAAATTTGATACAGTGCGTTCATGAAAATAAGTATCCCTGATGGGATGGATGGGTAATGTACAAAGTACGCCGCTGTAAGTGACTTAGTTAAAGCAGGTATACATTGTGTAAACCTGTCTAAAGTGGTGACCATTTTTTTCACAAAAATAAAAAGGGGTGGCCCGGGGGCGGCCCGGGGGGGGGCTGGCCCTGAATGGCAGTTTGGATATGTGGTCACCCTATAGCACATAGAGCAGCACAGTGAGTATTAACCCTTCACTAGCATAGAGAGCAACACTATGTATATTAACCCCTTCAATATCACAGAGAGCAGCAGTGTGTATTAACCCTTCAATAGCACAAAGAGCTTCAAATTGTGTATTAACCCCTCACTAGAACAAAGAACTGCAGTGTATATTAACCCCTTCACTAGCACAAAGAGCAGCACAGTGTATATTAACCCTTCACTAGCACAGAGAGCAGCACAGTGTGTATTAACCCTTCACTAGCACAGAGAGCTGCACAGTGTGTATTAACCCTTCACTAGCACAGAGAGCTGCACAGTGTGTATTAACCCTTCACTAGCACAGAGAGCAGCACAGTGTGTATTTACCCTTCACTAGCACAGAGAGCAGCACAGTGTGTATTAACCCTTCACTAGCACAGAGAGCTGCACAGTGTGTATTAACCCTTCACTAGCACAGAGAGCAGCACAGTGAGTATTAAACCTTCACTAGCACAGAGAGCAGCACAGTCTGTATTAACCCTTCACTAGCACAGAGAGCTGCACAGTGTGTATTAACCCTTCAATAGCACAGAGAGCTTCAAAGTGTGTATTAACCCCTCACTAGAACAAAGAACTGCAGTGTATATTAACCCCTTCCCTAGCACAAAGAGCAGCACAGTGTGTATTAACCCTTCACTAGCACAGAGAGCAGCACAGTGTGTATTAACCCTTCACTAGCACAGAGAGCTGCACAGTGTGTATTTACCCTTCACTAGCACAAAGAGCAGCACAGTGTGTATTAACCCTTCACTAGCACAGAGAGCTGCACAGTGTGTATTTACCCTTCACTAGCACAGAGAGCTGCACAGTGTGTATTAACCCTTCACTAGCACAGAGAGCAGCACAGTGTGTATTTACCCTTCACTAGCACAGAGAGCAGCACAGTGTGTATTAACCCTTCACTAGCACAGAGAGCTGCACAGTGTGTATTAACCCTTCACTAGCACAGAGAGCAGCACAGTGAGTATTAAACCTTCACTAGCACAGAGAGCAGCACAGTCTGTATTAACCCTTCACTAGCACAGAGAGCTGCACAGTGTGTATTAACCCTTCAATAGCACAGAGAGCTTCAAAGTGTGTATTAACCCCTCACTAGAACAAAGAACTGCAGTGTATATTAACCCCTTCCCTAGCACAAAGAGCAGCACAGTGTGTATTAACCCTTCACTAGCACAGAGAGCAGCACAGTGTGTATTAACCCTTCACTAGCACAGAGAGCTGCACAGTGTGTATTTACCCTTCACTAGCACAGAGAGCAGCACAGTGTGTATTAACCCTTCACTAGCACAGAGAGCTGCACAGTGTGTATTTACCCTTCACTAGCACAGAGAGCAGCACAGTGTGTATTAACCCTTCACTAGCACAGAGAGCAGCACAGTGTGTATTAACCCTTCACTAGCACAGAGAGAAGCATAGTGTGTATTTACCCTTCACTAGCACAGAGAGCTGCACAGTGTGTATTTACCCTTCACTAGCACAGAGAGCAGTACAGTGTGTATTAACCCTTCACTAGCACAGAGAGTAGCACAGTGTGTATTAACCCTTCACTAGCACAGAGAGTAGCACAGTGTGTATTAACCCTTCACTAGCACAGAGAGTAGCAGTGTATATTAACCCTTCACTAGCACAGAGAGTAGCACCGTGTGTTTTAACCCATTGACTAGTACAAAGAGCAACAGTGTGTTAAAACCCCTTCACTATCACAGAAAGCAACACAGTTTGTATTAACCCCTTCACTAGCACAAAGAGCAACCATGTGTATTAACCCTTCACTAGCACAGAGAGCAGCACAGTGTCACAGTGTGTATTTACCCTTTCCCTAGCACAGAGAGCAGCACTTTGTTAATCAACTCTTCAATATCACAAAGAGTAGCACAGAGTGTATTATCCCATTCCAAAGTTCATTTACCCCTTCACTAGCACAGAGAGCAGCACAGTGTGTATTAACCCTTCACTAGCACAGAGAGCAGCACAGTGTGTATTAACCCTTCACTAGCACAGAGAGTAGCACTGTGTGTATTAACCCATTGACTAGTACAAAGGGTGTGTTAAAACCCCTTCACTATCACGATAAGCAGTATAGTGTGTGTGTTTTTTATTTATTTATGATCCAATTCATGATACATTTAAAAAAAAGAAAGAAAGAAAAAAGAAAAACAGAAGCAAGTATGCAAAAAGAAAGAACTTCCAATAATAAATAACATAAAAGGTATGCGTTCTTGCAAAATGTCTCTATTTAACAAGCTTCTCGACACAGGAGACTTTTAGTCTTTGTACATGAATTGGAGTATTTTCAGAATTCTAATATGAACAAAAAAAAAAAAAAAGGACCGCCCCGCTCCTGCACCATCCCATAGAACAACACCATACCCTCACCTATAAGTCTGGGAATTCTTTATTTATAATGGCCAACTCTAGCATCATCGTACCCCGGAAAAGCGCAATTAGCTGTAATTGGATTTCTTTAGGGAAACTGATGACATTCATCCATTTGGTCAGGAAGCGTTTGATTTTATGCCTCTATATTTACCGAGGTATCCATTTGCTCCATGATCAATTTATTTTTAAGCTTATGCCTGAATTCCATCAGATTGGGCGCCTTGGTGGATTTCTAGTATTTCAAGATAAGTAATCTACCCACCATTATTGCAGCGTTTAGTTGTCATATATTTTTTATATGTGCCTTCTTTGTGCCCATCTATAAAAAATTATGTTTGTCCAAGAATTGAAACTGGGTGCGATTAGTTTTGTTTATCCAGTAATTAATCTTATACCAGAATTTCCTAACCTTAGGACAGTCCCAGAAACAATGTTTCAAGTGTGCATTGGGTGCTTTAGATTTATAACATAAAGCTCCTGAGTTATCCCATTTCGCTTTGATACTTGGTGTAATATAAGCTATATTTATGATTTTAGTGTGGGATTCTCTCCAGGAGGTAGAATGTTGTTAAATCTACCAGCCTGAAGCTTTTATGTATTGTTTCTAACTGGACCTTCCAACTTTCTGCTATTGTTTTTACATTGTCACTCCCTCTTGTGCACATGACAATTTTATATAGTGTGGTTATAGCATATCTCCCCGCTTTAAAAGAGTTTATGGCGGGCTCAAGGAATTTCCAGGCGTACTCTTCTGCAGGATCATATGGAAATTCCGGCAGGAAATGTCGAACCTGAAAGGAAGGAAAAAACTCCTTTTTGGAAATCTCAAATGCTTGTGTTAGATCATGCAGTGATCTACAAACCCCTGATTCCCTTTCTCTTAACTGGTCTAGGTATATTAAACCCTTTTGTTCCCAATCCTTAAAAATTTTAGAATTCAAGGGTGAAATTGGGGTTACCCACTCTAGTCAGATATTTTGAAAAGTTGTGACTAATTTGCAGTCTTTTTAATAATTTATGCTAGGCCCAAATTTCGTAATAAATGGTTGGAAATTTTTAATTTTGAATGGCCATTTATCTGGATTACAGTGTAAGAGTGCTTTCAAGGAGTATGGCCATACTAGAGTTTCTTCTAAAAACGTTAGCCAATCTAAAGCGTTTTTTGCCACACTTACTAAATTATAGGTCTCGATATCTGGAAACGTCAGTCCGCCATCCAATCTAAAAAGTGTGAGTTTGTTAAGCGCGATGTCCTTCCTTTCCCCCCCCCCCCCAAATAAACTGCAGAAATATCTTATTAAATGTTTTTAGGTCTTTCTGTTTTATTACAATTGGCAGATTTTGCATCAGGTAAAGAAGTTTGGAGAATATCACCATTTTAACTAGATTTATTTTGCCAGATAATGTTAAATGAAATTTAGACCAGGTAACTAGGTCGAGTTTAATTTTTGAGAGGATTGGAAAGTAATTAAGGTCATACTATTCATTACTATCTTTTGACAATTTGATTCCTAGGTAGACGAAGGCCGCTTTGGCCTCTTTAAAATGGTGTGAGTGATATGAGTCTTTGAATTTATTTAACCAAAAAAATCTGATTTGAGTGTGTTTACTTTATAGCCTGAGAATGCACTAAATATTCCTATTGGTGTTGGCTATCAATACTAATAAGTCATCAGCATAAAGTAATGTGGTAGTCTTTCTATGCCCTACTTTAATCCCTTCAATCTATTTCCTTATATATATTACTAGGGGTTCTAAGGCCAAATTAGGAAAGTGGGCAGTCCTGTCTAGAGCCTTTATATAAAGAAAAGTTTATAGTGGGGGTGTAATAATCAAAATAGAGGAGTTTGAAGAGTTATAAATTAGCTGTACAAACTTTAGAAAGGCCCCCTCGACTCCAAACCTGAGAAGAGCTGAAAACAGGTGGCCCTAGAAAATGGAGTTGATAGCCTTGTCTGCATCAATTGAAATTATTGCGGCATCAGAACTTTTTGAGATGTTTCGCCTTTGAGGGTAGAAGTTGTTTAGGATCAATTGTAATTTCCGCAAATTGCGTGAGGAATTTCTTCCTGGCATGAAACCAACCTGATCCTTGTGTATGAGGGGGCCAATAATTAGTTTAAGTCTTTCGGTGATAATGCTCATCAGTATTTTATAATCACTATAGAGAAGTGAGATCGGCCTATATGAGCTTATCTGTTCTGGTGTCATGAACCAAGCCTCCAAATTAAAAAGAAAAAGAAAAGGGCTGGGAGGCATTCTGCTAAGAAGGGCTATGTGGGGATTTGAACCTGTGGCTCTCTGGTTACTATTCCTGTTTGCTTGCAAGTCAGTTTGCTTGTGTGTTGAGCAACAGCCAGTTCTAGTAATAGCAAGGAACTTAAAAGATCTGATAAATAACTATTTGCCTTACTTGTTATTACACCTATGCAACACACTGGTGTTCTCAATTCTGGAATTAATCAGAACCAACCCTGTGCAAAACCTCCCTATTTAAGGATGGCTTTTAGTCTGCATTAGTGTCTTCACATTGGATCTGTTTTGTCAAGTCAGAACCTGTTTCCTGTACTTCTTTGGAGAAAGATTTCACCTTTGCACCTGTTTACAAGGTATTACCAGGAGAAAGCCTTTCCTTTTTGAATCTGCATCTCTGCTTACTTTGTTTGTTTATTTTCACTCCTGCCGTATGTGGTCTTAACATACCTGAGTAGCATATTTAAAGATTCTGCAAGTATTTGTTAATCAAAGTATTTTGTTGTTTAAATAAATTTGTTATCATTTTCAATCAGTATAGCTTCTACTAATCTTCCTTTAAAGCAACTGTTCCAGACAATGAGGCTCTCACATGATATCCTGAGACAGAACATGACAGAATGTGAAGACCTTAAAAGAGAGCCCTCTGGGATTATTGCTGTATTGGAATCAGTGTTAAAGTTTATTAAGGACATACTGATTAACTTCATGGAGCTGGTGGAAATGTTATCTCTCCCAACTAAAACCTTGTCTGAAGTTACTTTCCAAACAAGGAAAGGTTTTAAAGAACCCTTAACAGAAGAGGAAAAGACTCGGCGAAGACAGCTTAACCTCTGTTTCTATTGTGGGGGAACTGGTCACCGCATCACAGGGTGTCCAGTAAGACCCCCTAGAGGATCAAGTCGAGATACAGCCAAGTTTAAAATGGACTCTGATGTTAAGGGAACAAATTATTCTTCCACTAACAAACTTAAAGATACTCCTGGAGAGGATCCAGCTACTGAGAATACATCTAGTCTCCAAACAACCATTTCTAACACACTTCAAGAAATGGTACCTGATATGAAACAGATGGTCGTTGGCAGTACAACTTCAACTACATCCACTACCCATGCCACTGCCTCTGTTTCTGCATCTACCACATTGGGGAGCTCTGCAAAAATACTTCCTGGAAATCCTGCACATAACCTTGTTTCTGCCCTGGCTGGAGATCCAGCTAACAAAAGTCACTCATCAGACATAAAAATGACAAATCTTCCAGCTGAATCAGACTCTGCCAATTCTAAAGATCCACACCTCCTTGCACCACCTTCACCCAGCTACTCATTGACTGAGAAAGAATTGGATGAGATGGTTGAATTGGATATACATGACACAGAAAATGAATTCCTTGACTCTGAAGGAGAGGTCATACCTTACCCGGAGGTACTCTACCCATCAGGCATTCCATTGCAAGCTGCTAGGCATATACAGGAACCTCCAAATCAAACCGATCTTTGTTTTTCAACTCTTGTTATGTCTACAGTGGATTCTTCTAAGGGTCCCCAATCTCAGTCAGCTGTTCCAAGCGAAGAATCAATTCCATCTGATTGTATTAAGGCTTCAAATGGAACACTTGTTCGTAAATCCCACCTTCAGATGTTTGAACAGGCTTTGAGCGCCCGGAGTGCGCTCTTTGGAGGGGGCATCTGTCATGAACCAAGCCTCCAGATTAAAAAGAAAAAGAAAAGGTCTGGGAGGCATTCTGCTAAGAAGGGCTGTGTGGGGATTTGAACCTGTGGCTCTCTGGTTACTATTCCTGTTTGCTTGCAAGTCAGTTTGCTTGTGTGTTGAGCCACAGCCAGTTCTAGTAATAGCAAGGAACTTAAAAGATCTGATAAATAACTATTTGCCTTACTTGTTATTACACCTGTGCAACACACTGGTGTTCTCAATTCTGGAATTAATCAGAACCAACCCTGTGCAAAACCTCCCTATTTAAGGATGGCTTTTAGTCTGCATTAGTGTCTTCACATTGGATCTGTTTTGTCAAATCATAACCTGTTTCCTGTACTTCTTTGGAGAAAGATTTCACCTTTGCACCTGTTTACAAGGTATTACCAGGAGAAAGCCTTTCCCTTTAAACCTGTTACCAATATACAAGTTTGTTTCCTGCTTTATGCAATTCCTGCACTCAGCTATTGCCAGGAGAAAGACTTCACCTTTGCACCTGTTTACAAGGTATTACCAGGAGAAAGCCTTTACCTTTAAACCTGTTACCCGTTCACAAGTTTGTTTCCTGCCTTGTGCAATTCCTGCACTCAGCTATAACCAGGAGAAATACTTTACCTTTAAACCTGTTACCAGTTCACAAGTTTGTTTCCTGCCTTGTGCAATTCCTGCACTCAGCTATAACCAGGAGAAAGACTTTACCTTTACACCTGTTACCAGTTCACAACAGTCTGTTTCCTGCCTTGTGCAATTCCTGAACTCAGCAATTACCAGGAGAAAGACTTTACCTTTAAACCTGTTACCAGTTTACAAGTTGTTTTCTGCCTTGTGCAAATCTTACATTTCAGTTATTACCAGGAGAAAGACTTTCCTTTTTGAATCTGCATCTCTGCTTACTTTGTTTGTTTATTTTCACTCCTGCCGTATGTGGTCTTAACATACCTGAGTAGCATATTTAAAGATTCTGCAAGTATTTGCTTAATCAAAGTATTTTGTTGTTTAAATAAATTTGTTATTTTCAATCAGTATGGCTTCTACTAATCTTCCTTTAAAGCAACTGTTCCAGACAATGAGGCTCTCACATGATATCCTGAGACAGAACATGACATCTGGGTCTTTGTCTTTTTTTTAAGATCAAAACTATTTGTGATGCAGTAAAGTATCTGGAGTAGGGTTTGGCATCAGAATAATAATTGTTAAAAAGTAAAGCCAAAGTTTGAACAATATCTTCTGATAAATTTTTATAAAGTTCTATGGGGATCTGGTCCAAGCCAGCGGCTTTACTGGGAGCTGCTCTCTTTATAGCCTTAATTACTTCATTGGGGGTAATTGGGACGTTTAACTTCTCCCGTTGCTACCTGTCCAACTTTGGAGTCTGTATATTTTTCCAAAATGTTTCTTTACTTTATAGATCTGTTTTGTCTTCTGAATAAAAATCTTGAAAATATTGCAAGACTAAGTTATTAATTTCATTCATTTTGGTGGTTCTGCCCATTGGGGCCTTTAAGGCTTCTATCATAAACTTCTTTTTTTTAGATTTAGTTAAATTAACCAGTAATTTCCCTGCTTTCCCTCCGTGTCTGCAAAAAAAGGAACCTGGTTCTAAGTTCTTCTTGAGCTGATTTTTGGATTAAAAATATTTCTCTTTCCCTTTTTGCTTGCTGGTATAAATCCCAAAATTTTATTGAGGGATCACTAACATATGTGTTGTAAGCATTATGCAATTGGTTGGCTAATTGGGAGTCCCTCATTGTCATTTTTCTTTTTTGAATAACTATATAGGCCTTAAAGTGAAGGTCAATTTTCATCAATGAGTGCCCGGTTTTTAAAAATATTTTTAAAAACAGGGGCACTTTCATTGATGAAAATTTACATTGCACTGGATTTGAAGAAATACTTACATTTTACTTCTGCAAAACCGGATCGCCGATCTCAGCCTCAGTTCCTCTGTACGGACGTCAGAAATGACAAAACCGGCTTCCTCCAATCATGGCTTGCACCCCAGAGCGTCCAGCTTGTGATGCCCGGCTGTGATTGGAGGAAGCCAGTTTCGTCATTGCTGTGGTCTACAGCAGGAAGAAAAAGGGGGATCGTCGATCCGACTTTGCAGGAGTAAAAGGTAAGTATTTCTTAAAATCCGGTGCAATGTTAATTTTTAGCAATGAAAGTGCCCTTGTTTTTAAAAGTATTTTTAAAAACCGGGCACTCATTGATGAAAATTGACCTTCACTTTAATCTCACCCCAGATTACAGCCTTGAAAGTTTCACAGAGTGTTTCTGTTTGTATTAACGGGGAAAGTGTATTTGGTAGAATTCTTGCCATTTTTTATTTTTTTTAAAAATACAAATGATTAGTAGCGCCAGGAGAGCAAAGCTCACAAATTCACTATAAAAAATGGCCACCTAACAGGGTCGTACAGAAGAATAAATGAATAAATTGTGGGGACATAGGAGCTCCGCCCAAAGGGGGCTTAAGTGTTCTGGTGGAAAAGCTGGGCCCAAAGAGATTAACAATATGGGTGTATCAAGACTATTTAGATTTACTATCTGTCTTGATAAAGTCCTCTCAGTCAACCGAAATGCGTTCACCTCCTGTGACATACCAGCCCAAGTTCCTATTTGTATATGGTGAACACTTTTCCTTTTAGTTTAGCTACTGTTTTCTGGTTTTGTGCATCTGTTTATTTTTTTTCTTCCACAGGTACCTTTTAGATGTTCTTATTCTAAACCAGAAGTTTTGGATAAAAGATTTTCCTACCCTGGATAAAACAGTCTTGAGAAAGGCCCAAGGAAGGGCTGAAACGCGTTGGCTATTGATGGTAAGCCTCATTTCATTTAGTATAGGACTTATTTAACGTTATTGCACCATTTGTTTTTTTGTATTCCACAGGTACACTGGGAATCCTTCTATATATATATTTTTTTGGATTTAACAAACACTTCACTATTATCTATTTTTGTGTGATCTAATAACATTTTTTCATTCAATTTTTTACTTTTTACATTTTTTTGCCTTTTTTTATACTGCACTACACTTTGAGGACACCAATTTTTTGTTGCATTTTTTAAGCACATATTTTTATCCCCTTCTTGAACACCTTCACATTTACCACACACAGGATATACCCACCAAAGGTTGGATCACCCATAAAGGACTTGGAACATTAACCCACACCTTGGAACTCAACTTTCTTTCCACCACATTTGGAGATACAATATATTTTATTCAACTATTCCGAATAATAATTTTTTCTTATAATTTTTTCTTATATTTTTTATTCATATTGCCAGACCGGCACTTGAGACCGCCATTTTTGGACTGCCAACCATATTAATCATTTAGCAGACTATTTTAACCATTTAGGACTGCACATTGTGTTATAACGGTTATATGGTTTTATTCATTTCTTATTTTATTTTATTTTTTGTGTTTTAAATCTGTACTGTAAATCATGGATCCATGAACATTGTTGTGTATTTTTGTGATTTTAATTTATGAGAATTGATACATTGTTGTGTTGAGTAAATTTTAACACAAGTTTTTTAACATTTTATTAAATTTACATTATATTGTACGTATTAGTTTAAGGTCATTTTAATATCCCTGCCCACTTCGAGGCGCTCCCTAGAGCATACTTACACCATTTCTGAGAATCTGAAGACAAACTAGGTGTCTTATTCTTTCTGGGGAGCCAGTAGGATATAGGAGAGGCGCTGTGAGAAACCCATCTAATAAAAGTACTTTCCTCTCTCTTCTCTGGATCCTTCCACATTGGACCTCCACTGGATTGTTTACTCTTTGTGACTGTATAGACTTTGGGACTATATTGTTGCTTTATATATGGGACGTCCCTGAAGGTTTGATCTTTTAATATTCAAGGTTAAAATCACATGATCTGAGATAATTACCTCTTTAATATCTGTAACCATATCTAATCCCAGCATCTTTTCAGAAATAAAAAAATAGTCTATCCTAGACATGGTTTGGTGTGAGTGGGACTCACAGGTTAAACGTCTTAAGCCCGGATTCTGGATTCACCAGATATGCTTAATATGTAATAGCCTGATAAAAATGTTAAGCAATTTGGACTCTTGTTTGCTGTTTTTGTTCAGCGAGTGTTTAAGCCTCCCGCAATCTCCCACAATAACAACATTTTTTGAGTAAACGGGCAAAAGTTTTGTCTGCAGGGTCTCCCAAAATCATATATCTTTCTTCTGGGTCTAGGACTAATCCCAAAATATTATATTGTACATTTTTATTAAAAAAAGAGTGCCACCCCCTTTTTCCTTTTCTTGCATGGGGTTCTTACTAATTCCCCTATCCATCCCATTTTTAGGTTAGTTAATTCAGCTTCTCTCAGGTGGGTCTCCTGGAGGAAAACTATGTCTGGTTTGTAGCGATTTAAATGGGCCACTATTTTGTTTTTGTTTTTGGGGTGATGAGTTCCCACCGACATTCCAAGATGCCAAATTAAGCTGAGGCTTCATCTGTTTCTATTATAGTTAAAGTAACAATCCTTCATGAAAATTCTTTATCTACAGGCCTTACTTTAAGGCAAAGGGTGGCAAGGGGTGTGGGAGGAGGGGTGTGGAGAAAAAAAAAGGGATCAAAACACCCCTCTGGGGCAACCACTGCAACTGCGAGCATTTAAAGAACACAAACTATAGTTACGAAAAATAGCCATAAACATAACTTTCTCTTGTTAAGTGTATCCAGTCCACGGATCATCCATTACTTGTGGGATATATTCCCTTCCCAACAGGAAGTTGCAAGAGGATCACCCACAGCAGAGCTGCTATATAGCTCCTCCCCTCACATGTCATATCCAGTCATTCTCTTGCAACCCTCAACATAGATGGAGGTCGTGAGAGGAGTGTGGTGTTTTATACTTAATTCATTCTTCAATCAAAAGTTTGTTATTTTTAAATGGCACCGGAGTGTGCTGTTTTTTTCTCAGGCAGTATTTAGAAGAAGAATCTGCCTGCGTTTTCTATGATCTTAGCAGAAGTAACTAAGATCCACTGGCTGTTCTCACACATTCTGAGGAGTGGGGTAACTTCAGAAAGGGAATGGCGTGCGGGGTCTCCTGCAACTAAGGTATGTGCAGTAAAATATTTTTCTAAGGAATGGAATTGACTAAGAAAATACTGCTGATACCGAAGTAATGTAAGTAAAGCCTTAAATGCAGTGAAAAGCAATTGGTATCAGGCTTATTAATGTATGTGCAGTAAAATAATTTTCTAAGGAATGGAATTTGACTAAGAAAATGCTACTAATACTGAAGTAATGTAGTAAAGCCTTAAATGCAGTGGAAGTGACTGGTATCAGGCTTATCAATAGAGATACATACTCTATAAAAAAAGGATGTTTAAAACGTTTGCTGGCATGTTTAATCGTTTTTTGAGGTACATTGGTGATAAAACTTATTGGGGCATAATTTTCTCCACATGGCTGACTTATTTTCTGCATAGAAACAGTTAACTGAGGCTTCCCACTGTTGTAATAATGAGTGGGAGGGGCCTATTTTAGCGCTTTTTTTGCGCAGTAAAAATTCAGACTCAGTCTTCCTGCTTCTTCCTGCATGATCCAGGACGTCTCTAGAGAGCTCAAGGGACTTCAAAAGTCATTTTGAGGGAGGTAATCAGTCACAGCAGACCTGTGACAGTGTGTTTGACTGTGTTAAAAACGTTTTTGCTTTATTGATTATCCGTTTTGGGTATTAAGGGGTTAATTATCCATTTGCAAGTGGGTGCAATGCTCTGCTAGCTTAATACATTTACTGTGAAAATTTGGTTGCTATAACTGATTTGGTTCATTGTTATTTCAACTTGAGACAGGTTTTGTGCTTCTTAAAGGCGCAGTAGCGTTTTTTATATTGCTTGTAAACTTATTTTAAAGTGTTTTTCCAAGCTTGCTAGTCTCATTGCTAGTCTGTTTAAACATGTCTGACACAGATGAATCTGTTTGTTCATTATGTTTAAAGGCCAGTGTGGAGCCCCATAGAAATATGTGTACTAAATGTATTGATTTCACTTTAAATAATAAAGGTCAGTCTTTATCTGTAAAAGAATTATCACCAGACAACGAGGGGGAAGTTATGCCGACTAACTCTCCTCATGTGTCAGTACCTTCGCCTCCCGCTCAGGAGGCGCGTGCCAATGTGGCGCCAAGTACATCAGAGACGCCCATAGCAATCACTTTACAGGACATGGCTACAATTATGAATAATACCCTGACAGAAGTATTATCTAGATTGCCAGAATTAAGAGGCAAGCGCGATAGCTCTGGGATTAGGACAGAGCGCGCTGGTGCTGTGAGAGTCATGTCCGATACTGCGTCACAGTTTGCAGAACATGAGGACGGAGAGCTTCATTCTGTGGGTGACGGATCTGATCCAGGGAAACCGGATTCAGAGATTTCTAATTTTAAATTTAAGCTTGAGAACCTCCGTGTATTGCTAGGAGAGGTTTTAGCTGCTCTGAATGACTGTAACACAGTTGCAATTCCAGAGAAATTGTGTAGGCTGGATAGATACTATGCGGTGCCGGTGTGTACTGACGTTTTTCCTATACCTAAAAGGCTTACAGAAATTATTAGCAAGGAGTGGGATAGACCCGGTGTGCCCTTTTCCCCACCTCCTATATTTAGGAAAATGTTTCCAATAGACGCCACTACACGGGACTTATGGCAGACGGTCCCTAAGGTGGAGGGAGCAGTTTCTACTTTAGCTAAGCGTACCACTATCCCGGTGGAGGATAGTTGTGCTTTTTCGGATCCAATGGATAAAAAATTAGAAGGTTACCTTAAGAAAATGTTTGTTCAACAAGGTTTTATCTTGCAGCCCCTTGCATGCATTGCGCCTGTCACTGCTGCTGCGGCATTCTGGTTTGAGTCTCTAGAAGAGGCTATTCACACAGCTCCATTGGATGAAATTATGGACAAGCTTAAAGCACTTAAGCTAGCTAATGCATTTGTTTCTGATGCCATTGTACATTTAACTAAACTAACGGCTAAGAACTCCGGATTCGCCATCCAGGCGCGGAGAGTGCTATGGCTTAAATCCTGGTCAGCTGACGTGACTTCTAAATCTAAATTACTTAATATTCCTTTCAAGGGGCAGACCTTATTCGGGCCAGGCTTGAAAGAAATTATTGCTGACATTACTGGAGGTAAGGGTCATACCCTTCCTCAGGACAGGGCCAAATCAAAGGCCAAACAGTCTAATTTTCGTGCCTTTCGAAATTTCAAGGCAGGAGCAGCATCAACTTCTTCCGCTCCAAAACAGGAAGGAACTGTTGCTCATTACAGACAGGCCTGGAAAACTAACCAGTCCTGGAACAAGGGCAAGCAGGCCAGAAAACCTACTACTGCCCCTAAGACAGCATGAAGGAACGGCCCCCTATCCGGAAACGGATCTAGTGGGGGGCAGACTTTCTTTCTTCGCCCAGGCGTGGGCAAGAGATGTCCAGGATCCCTGGGCGTTGGAGATCATATCTCAGGGATATCGTCTGGACTTCAAAGCTTCTCCTCCTCGAGGGAGATTCCATCTATCAAGGTTATCAGAAAACCAGATAAAGAAAGAGGCATTCCTACGCTGTGTACAAGACCTCCTAGTAATGGGGGTGATCCACCCTGTTCCGCGGACGGAACGAGGGCAGGGATTTTACTCAAATCTGTTTGTGGTTCCCAAGAAAGTGGGAACCTTCAGACCAATCTTGGACCTAAAGATCTTAAACAAATTCCTAAGAGTTCCATCATTCAAAATGGAAACTATTCGAACCATCCTACCCATGATCCAAGAGGGTCAGTACATGACCACAGTGCACTTAAAGGATGCCTACCTTCACATACCGATTCACAAAGATCATTATCGGTACCTAAGATTTGCCTTTCTAGACAGGCATTACCAGTTTGTAGCTCTTCCCTTCGGGTTAGCTACGGCCCCGAGAATCTTTACAAAGGTTCTGGGCTCACTTCTGGCGGTTCTAAGACTGCGAGGCATAGCGGTGGCTCCGTATCTAGACGACATCCTGATACAGGCGTCAAGCTTTCAAATTGCCAAGTCTCATACAGAGATAGTTCTGGCATTTCTGAGGTCACATGGGTGGAAAGTGAACGTGGAAAAGAGTTCTCTATCACCACTCACAAGAGTCTCCTTCCTAGGGACTCTTATAGATTCTGTAGAGATGAAAATTTACCTGACGGAGTCCAGGTTATCAAAACTTCTAAATGCTTGCCGTGTCCTTCATTCCATTCCACGCCCGTCAGTGGCTCAGTGCATGGAAGTAATCGGCTTAATGGTAGCGGCAATGGACATAGTGCCATTTGCGCGCCTGCATCTCAGACCGCTGCAATTATGCATGCTAAGTCAGTGTAACAACAGATGCCAGCCTTCTAGGTTGGGGCGCAGTCTGGAACTCCCTGAAGGCTCAGGGATCGTGGACTCAGGAGGAGAAACTCCTATCAATAAATATTCTGGAGTTAAGAGCAATATTCAATGCTCTTCTAGCTTGGCCTCAGTTAGCAACACTGAGGTTCATCAGATTTCAGTCGGACAACATCACGACTGTGGCTTACATCAACCATCAAGGGGGAACCAGGAGTTCCCTAGCGATGTTAGAAGTCTCAAAGATAATTCGCTGGGCAGAGTCTCACTCTTGCCATCTGTCAGCGATCCACATCCCAGGCGTGGAGAACTGGGAGGCGGACTTTCTAAGTCGCCAGACTTTTCATCCGGGGGAGTGGGAACTTCATCCGGAGGTGTTCGCTCAACTGATTCATCGTTGGGGCAAACCACAACTGGATCTCATGGCGTCTCGCCAGAACGCCAAGCTTCCTCGTTACGGATCCAGGTACAGGGACCCGGGGGCGGCGCTGATAGATGCTCTAGCAGCCCCTTGGTTTTTCAACATGGCTTATGTGTTTCCACCGTTTCCGCTGCTGCCTTGACTGATTGCCAAGATCAAACAGGAGAGAGCATCAGTGATTCTGATAGCGCCTGCGTGGCCACGCAGGACCTGGTATGCAGACCTAGTGGACATGGCGTCCTGTCCACCATGGTCTCTGCCTCTGAGGCAGGACTTTCTAATACAAGGTCCTTTCAACCATCCAAATCTAATTTCTCTGAGGCTGACTGCATGGAGATTGAACGCTTGATCCTATCAAAGCGTGGCTTCTCAGAGTCAGTTATTGATACCTTAATACAGGCACGGAAGCCTGTTACCAGAAAAATCTACCATAAGATATGGCGTAAATACTTGTATTGGTGCGAATCCAAGAGTTACTCATGGAGTAAAGTTAGGATTCCTAGGATATTGTCCTTTCTACAAGAGGGTTTGGAAAAGGGCTTATCTGCTAGTTCGTTGAAGGGACAGATTTCTGCTCTGTCTATTCTTTTGCACAAGCGTCTGTCAGAAGTTCCAGACGTCCAGGCTTTTTGTCAGGCTTTGGCTAGGATTAAGTCTGTGTTTAAAACTATTGCTCCTCCGTGGAGCTTAAACTTGGTTCTTAAAGTTCTTCAAGGTGTTCCGTTTGAATCCCTTCATTCCATTGATATTAAGCTTTTATCTTGGAAAGTTCTGTTTTTGATGGCTATTTCCTCGGCTCGAAGAGTCTCTGAGTTATCTGCCTTACATTGTGATTCTCCTTATCTGCTTTTCCATTCAGACAAGGTAGTTCTGCGTACTAAACCTGGGTTTTTACCTAAGGTAGTTTCTAACAGGAATATCAATCAAGAGATTGTGGTCCCATCATTGTGCCCTAATCCTTCTTCAAAGAAGGAACGTCTTTTGCATAATCTGGACGTAGTCTGTGCCCTGAAGTTCTATTTACAGGCAACTAAAGATTTTCGTCAAACTTCTTCCCTGTTTGTCGTTTACTCTGGACAGAGGAGAGGTCAAAAAGCTTCGGCAACCTCTCTCTCCTTTTGGCTTCGTAGCATAATACGCTTAGCCTATGAGACTGCTGGACAGCAGCCACCTGAAAGAATTACAGCTCATTCTACTAGAGCTGTGGCTTCCACCTGGGGCCTTTAAAAATGAGGCCTCTGTTGAACAGATTTGCAAGGCTGCGACTTGGTCTTCACTTCACACCTTTTCAAAATTTTACAAATTTGACACTTTTGCTTCTTCGGAGGCTGTTTTTGGGAGAAAGGTTCTACAGGCAGTGGTTCCTTCCGTTTAAGTTCCTGCCTTGTCCCTCCCATCATCCGTGTACTTTAGCTTTGGTATTGGTATCCCACAAGTAATGGATGATCCGTGGACTGGATACACTTAACAAGAGAAAACATAATTTATGCTTACCTGATAAATTTATTTCTCTTGTAGTGTATCCAGTCCACGGCCCGCCCTGTCTTTTTAAGGCAGATCTAAATTTTAATTAAAACTCCAGTCACCACTGCACCCTATGGTTTCTCCTTTCTTGTTTTGTTTCGGTCGAATGACTGGATATGACATGTGAGGGGAGGAGCTATATAGCAGCTCTGCTGTGGGTGATCCTCTTGCAACTTCCTGTTGGGAAGGGAATATATCCCACAAGTAATGGATGATCCGTGGACTGGATACACTACAAGAGAAATAAATTTATCAGGTAAGCATAAATTATGTTTTTTGGGGGGTCTATAGCATTTTAAAAACTTAACACCAACTTTATAGAGTAATGCCCTTTCTTTGGCAAAGTCCCTGGCCTCCTTAGGACTACTCAGTATCATGCGCTCATTTTCTGTGAGTATTTTGATTTTAGCTGGATATATTACTGGTTGGCAATAAATTTATTACAAAGGGGCGTCATTTCTTTTCTTTTTTGTGAAGTTTCCACCGAAAAGTCTTGGAATATCAGAATTGTTTTATCATCTATTGCAAATGGGATTTTTTTCCTATAATGCTGCATGATACTGAGTTTGTCCTGAAAATTCAGGAACCTTGCGATCACAGCCTACTCTTGGTAGAACCATCAGGTAAAGTTTTCGGATAAACTATTTGGTGGGCCCTTTTAACTGCAAGTGGGAGGGAGCTAGGGTAGATTCCTAAGGCCTGTGGTAATATCCTCGATATAAATTCAAGGAGATCTTGGAAGTCGCTGGATTCAGGTATGCCAATAACTCGGACGTTGTTACGTCTAGTACGATCTTCAATCTCATTTTACTTATATTGGATATTAGCTAATTGTGTTGTTTATTTTCTAATAACTGTCTCTTGCTGTTTATTAGTGTCTTCTAGGTCTGATACGTTGTTCTGCCTCATTTAATCTATATGAAAAATATCTTGCTAGCAAGATTTGATATGTCTGCTTTGAGTTGTTCGAAATGTGGAATCATAAGGTCTGAGATTTGCTTAACTATGTCCTGGGATTTAGTCGGGGGGTATATCTGTCATATTAGCTAATGTACTGCTAGATTATCTTTTGTGCGTTAGGGTAAAAAAGCAGCGTTAAGAGGTCCTAACGCTGCTTTTTTACGCCAGCTGCTATTACGAGTCTTGAAGGTTTAGGGTCACCGCACACTTCTTTGGCTTTACCGCAAAACGACTTACAAAAACTTTTCGTAAAGTCTTTTTTCTATGGGACTTCCATAGCGCTGATATTACGAGTCTGTCCTGGGAGGCCAAAAAGTGAATGGTACACCCTACCCCGCCAAGAGTCCTAACACATTTTAAAGTCAGTAGTTATGAGTTTTATGGTACAACGTCGTAGTATAAAACTCATAACTAAAGTGCTAAAAAGTACACTAAACACCCATAAACTACCTATTAACCCCTAAACCGAGGCCCTCCCGCATCACAAACACTATAATAAAATTTTTAACCCCTAATAATTCTATTGGCTGATTGGAACAGCCAATAGAATGCGAGCTCAATCCTATTGGCTGATTGGATCAGCCAATAGAATTGAATCAGCCAATATGCTTTTTTTCTACCTTAATTCCGATTGGCTGATAGAATTCTATCAGCCAATCGGAATCTAAGGGACGCCATCTTGGATGACATCACTTAAAAGGTATCTTCATTCATCTTTAGTCGTCGGATGAAGAGGATGCTCCGTGTCGGATGTCTTGAAGATGGACCCGCTCCGCACCGGATGAAGATAGAAGATGCTGTCTGGATGAAGACTTCTGCCCATCTGGAGGACCACTTTGCCCGGCTTGGATGAAGACTTCTCCCGGTAAGTCGATCTTCAGGGGGTTATTGTTAGGTTTTTATAAGGGTGTATTGGGTGGGTTTTATTTTTAGGTTAGGGACTTTGGGCCTGCAAAAGAGCTAACTGCCCTTTTAAGGGCAATGCCCTTCCAAATGCCCTTTTCAGGGCAATGGGGAGCTTAGGTTTTTTTAGATAGTATTTTATTGGGGGGGTTGGTTGTGTGGCTGGTGGGTTTTACTGTTGGGGGGGGTTGTTTGTAATTTTTTTTTACAGGTAAAAGAGCTGATTACTTTGGGGCAATGCTCCGCAAAAGGCCCTTTAAAGAGCTATTGGTAATTTAGTTTAGGCTAGGATTTTTTTTTATTTTGATAGGGTTATTAGATTAGGTGTAATTAGTTTAAATATCTGTAATTTGTTTATTATTTTCTGTAATTTAGTGGGGTTTTTTTTTTGATACATTAGATAATTTAATTTAGGTAATAGTATTTAATTTAGTTAATTTATTTTATTATAGTGTAATGTTAGGTGTTATTGTAACTTAGGTTAGGTTTTATTTTACAGGTACAGGTGGACCTCGTTTTACAACGGTTCAATTTACACTGTTTCAGAATAACAACCTTTTTTTCAGTCATGTGACTGCTATTGAAAAGCATTGAAAAGCAGTGTATTTATTTAAATAGCCAGTAGGTGGAGCTGTCCGCTTGTGTTGCAGCAAAGCCAAGCAAGCTGAAATTAATCAGTTTAACCAGACCTGAGCTATCGAGCAGATTTCAAAGGAACAAGATCTTCCTGTCTATAAATCAGTCCAGATTGGAATGCATAGAAAGAACTGTTTGCAGAAAAATGCAATTGAAGTCTGTGTTGTGTGATTATTTTATTAGGTTTATAATGCTGTTTAGCAAATGTTTTTGATTCATTTAACTTAGTTTAATTATATATTCTGTGTTGTGTGATTATTTTATTAAGTTTATAATGCTGTTTAGCATTTAAAGTCTTCATTTTAAAGCTTTAAAAATAATGTATTAGGTGTTACTTATGACAATTTTGAGAGAGGCCTGGAACCTTTCTCCCTCACTTCCCATTGACTTACATTATAAACTGGGTTTCAATTTACAATGGTTTCGATTTACAACCATTCCTTCTGGAACCTAACCGCGGCGTAAACTGAGGGCTACCTGGTACTTTTGTATTTATTTTAGCTAGGTAGTTATTAAATAGTTAATAATTATTTAGTAACTATTCTACCTAGTTAAAATAAATACAAACTCTAAGCTAGCTACTAGACATGTGCGATTCGTTTCGGATCGATTCGGAAATTCGGCCGAATTCGTAAAATTCGGGATTCGGATTGATTCGGATTTCCGAATTAAAATAGTGCCGAATTTACCAAATAAATCCGAATTAGTTCGAATATAATCGGATTTATTCGGTAGATTCGGATGGCCATGGATTACACTAGTATTGTACAGTATATTAGTTACACCTAATATACAGTACATAATACTAGTCTAATACATAGCACATCCCACCTAACACTTACCGAAATTCCGAATTTCCGAACCAAACCCAGCCGAATTTATTTGAATCCGAATGAATCCGAAACGAATCCGAACCAAATCGATTTGAATTTTTCCGAATTCGAATCGATCCGAACCGAAATTCGAAAATCTCAGAATCGATCCGAACCGAACCAAATTTTTTCGCCATGCACATATCTACTAGCTACAATGTAACTATTAGTTATATTGTAGCTAATTTAGGGTTTATTTTATAGGTAAGTATTTAATTTTAAATATGAATTATTTAGGTAATGATATTAATATTTATTTAGATTTATTTAAATTATATTTAAGTTAGGGGGTGTTAGGGTTAGACTTAGGTTTAGGGGTTAATAAATTTAGTATAGTGGCGGCGACGTTGGGGGCGGCAGATTAGGGGTTAATAAATATAATATAGGTGTCGGCGATGTTGGGGGCAGCAGATTAGGGGTTCATAAGTATAATGTAGGTGGTGGTTAAAAAGTATAATATAGATGTCGGGCGGCAGATTAGGGGTTAATAAGTGTAAGATTAGGGGTGTTTAGACTCGGGGTTCATGTTAGGGTGTTAGGTGTAGACATACATTTTATTTCCCCATAGGAATCAATGGGGCTGCGTTACTGAGTTTTACGCTGCTTTTTTGCAGGTGTTAGACTTTTTTTCAGCCGGCTCTCCCCATTGATGTCTATGGGGAAATCGTGCACGAGCACATTACACCAGATCACTGCTGACTTAAGCAGCTCTAGTATTAAAGTGAGATTTTGAGCTAAATTTTGCTCTACGCTCACTTTTTGCCTTTTAACGCCGGGTTTGTAAAAACTCGTAATACCAGCGCTGTACGTAAGTGAGTGGTGAGAGAAAACTGCTCGTTAGCACCGCACAGCTCATAATGAAAAACTCGAAATCTAGCCGGTAGGTAGGTTTTCCTACAATAACACCTAGCATTAAACGAATAGGCAAGTGACAAAGTTAGTACAAAGTTTAGCCCATGTTAGCGCAAACAATTTGGGGCTGTCGGGTATTTGGCATAAATGTCGGTGAGCGTGATATTGCTCAAACAGGAAAGGTCTTACCAACTTGTCAGTTCACGGGTCTGGGTGCACCTCCTTAAACTGGCTCTTGACTGTCCTCGACACTTCTCAAAACGCTGAAGCACGTTTGTTGTCTGGGCTTATGGTGAGCAGCCTTCTCTTCTGCCCCGCTGTGGTCCTCCACAGCCGGCAAAATAACAAATGACAGCTTTGTAAGGTAATGTTGCCTGTTGGACCAGGCTGGGGCTGCTTCCGTGGGTCACTGGATGGTGTCACAGCAGAGTGCTCCTCCCATCGTGGTAACTCTTTTGGTTCATGTGCGGGTCTACGGCTGTGTAGGTCATTCCTTCTGCAGTTCTCTCCGCTACCCTTTAGGCTGCCACAAGATTGGATGCGCCGACAATTGCAGCCTTCTCTCAGAGTCCGGTCCCCTTGTTGGCGGTGAGAACAAATTCTTTTAGCCTTCTCTGCTACTTGCAGTTGGGAGCTATCCAGTTAGGTCCGGGTAAAGGCCTCCGAACACCTGGGTGTGAGCCAGAATTTGTAGCTGTCCCCCCGGTGGTGTTAGGGGTGTGTGCAAGCTGCCTTGACAAGTGCTGTATTACAGCGGCCGAAAAGAATCACATGGCCCCAAGGAAATGCTTGCAGGGTAACGTTTCTTGGGAGCTTAGCTCTTTCCCATCTGAGCTACAGCATGGCTCTTCCGTGCCTCCTCACCTTCTGGCCTCTCCCCCAGAACGATGTTTCTCTGTAATTAGGGTATGGCATATACAGTGTGTGTTTAACCCCCTTCACTAGCACAAAGAACAGTACATTGTGTATTAACCCGTAAAGGGACACTGAACCCAATTTTTTTCTTTTGTGATTCAGATAGAGCAGGCTATTTTAAGCACCTTTTTAATTTACTCCTATTACCCATTTTTCTTTGTTCTCTTGCTATCTTTATTTGAAAAAGAAGGCATCTAAGCTCTTTTTTGGTTGAGGACTCTGGACAGCACTTTTTATTGGTGGATTAATTTTTGCACCAATCAGCAAGAACAACCCAGGTTGTAAACCAAGAATGGGCCGGCATCTAAACTTACATTTTTGCATTTCAAATAAAGATACCAAGAGAATGAAGAAAAAAAGTTGCTTAAAACTTCATGCTCTATCTGAGTCACGAAAGAAAAAATTTGGGTTCAGTGTCCCTTTAACTAGCTCAGAGAGCTGGGCAGCTTGTATTAACCCCTTCACTATCACAGAGAGCTGCACAGTGTGTATTAACCCCTTCACTATCACAGAGAGCTGCACAGTGTGTATTAACCCCTTCACTAGCACAGAGAGCAGCCCAGTGTGTATTAACTCTTCACTTGCACAGAGAGCTGCAGTGTGTATTAACCCCTTCACAAGCACAGAGAGCAGCACAGTGTGTATTAACCCTTCACTAGCACAAAGAGCAGCACAGTGTGTATTAACATCTTCACTAGAACAGAGATCTGCACAGTGTGTATTAACCCTTCACTAACACAGAGAGCAGCTCAGTGTGTATTAACCCTAATCTAGCACAGAAAGCAGCACAGTGTGTATTAACTCTTCACTAGCACAGCGAGCTACATAGTGTGTATTAACCCTTCACTAACACCAAGAGAAGAATGACACTTACTATCCCATTGCCTGGCACAAGCAGATGAATAACATGCATTAAAAAGGACAACATTTATAACAATTATAAACTTTTTAAGAAGACTAGAAAGTCACTAAAATTTTTTATCACACAATACACACAGCCTGACTCACTCACCCAGCAACAGCTGCACAGGAAGTAAATGGGAGGGGAACAACAGAACACTGGACCAGCCCATCTGCACCAGCATTCTGATGCTCGGACTTCAGCAAATCATCTTCATCACTTCTAGATGCCTAAATGCATTGAGTTGCTGCCATGTGATTTGCTGATTAGCAATTTGTGTTACCAAGCATTTGAACAGGTGTACCTAATAAAGTGGCCAGACTTATATACTACAGGAAAACTTAATTTATGTAAGAACTTACCTGATAAATTAATTTCTTTCATATTGGCAAGAGGCCATGAGCTAGTGACGTATGGGGATATACAATCCTACCAGGAGGGGCAAAGGTTCCCAAACCTCAAAATGCCTATAAATACACCCCTCACCACACCCACAATTCAGTTTAACGAATAGCCAAATAGTGGGGTGATAAAGAAAGGAGTAAAAAGCATCAACAAAGGAATTTGGAAATAATTGGGCTTTATACAAAAAATCATAACCACCATAAAAAGGGTGGGTCTCATGGACTCTTGCCAATATGAAAGAAATGAATTTATAAGGTAAGTTCTTACATAAATTAAGTTTTCTTTCATGTAATTGGCAAGAGTCCATGAGCTAGTGACGTATGGGATAGCAATACCCAAGATGTGGAACTCCATGGAAGAGTCACTAGAGAGGGAGGGATAAAATAATAACAGCCATTTTCCTCTGAAAATTAATCCACAACCCAAAATATAAGTTAAATCTCAAAATGAAAAGAAAAAACTTAAACATAAGCAGAGGAATCAAACTGAAACAGCTGCCTGAAGAACTTTTCTACCAAAAAATGCTTCCGAAGAAGCAAATACTTAAAAACGATAGAATTTAGTAAATGTATGCAAAGAAGACCAAGTTGCTGCTTTGCAAATCTGATCAACTGAAGCTTCATTCTTAAAAGCCCACAAAGTGGAGACTTATCTAGTAGAATGAACTGTAATTCTCTGAGACGGGGCCTGACCCGACTCTAAATAAGCCTGATGAATCAAAAGCTTTAACCAAGATGCCAAGGAAATGGCAGAAGCTTTCTGACCTTTCCTAGGACCAGAAAAGATAACAAATAAACTAGAAGTCTTCTGAAATCTTTAGTAGCTTCAAAATAATGTTTCAAAGCTCTAACCACATCCAAGGAATACAAGGTTCTCTCCAAAGCATTCTTAGGATTAGGACACAAAGAAGTGACAACAATTTCTCTATTAATGCTGTTAGAATTCACAACCTTAGGTAGAAATTTAAATTAAGTCCACAAAACTGCCTTATCCTAATGAAAAATCAGAAAAGGAGATTCACAAGAAAGAGCAAATAATTTGGAAACTCTTCTAGCAGAAGAGATGGCCAAACAGAACAACACTTTCCAAAAAAGTAGTTTAATGTCCAAAAAAATGCATAGGCTCAAACGGAGGAGCCTGTAAAGCCTTCAAAACCAAATTAAGACTCCAAAGAGGAGAGATTGATTTAATGACAGGCTTGATACGGACCAAAGCCTGTACAAAGCAGTGAATATCAGGAAGCTTAGCAATCTTTCTGTGAAATAAAACAGAAAGGGCTGAGATTTGTCCCTTCAAGGAACTTGCAGACAAACCCTTATCCAAACCTTCCTGAAGAAACTGTAAAATTCTAGGAATTCTAAAAGAATGCCAGGAGAATTTATGAGAACACCATGAAATATAAGTCTTCCAAACTCGATAATAAATCTTCCTAGAAACAGATTTACGAGCCTGTAACATAGTATTAATCACTGAGTCAGAGAAACCTCTATAGGCGTTCAATTTCCATACCATCAAATTTAACGATTTGAGATCCTGATGGAGAAAACGGACCTTGAGACAGAAGGTTCTGGCCTTAAACGGAAGTGCCAAGGTTGGCAACTGGACATCCGAACAAGATCTGCATACTAAAACCTGTGAGGCCATGCTGGAGCTACCAGCAACACAAACGATTGTTCCATGATGATCTTGGAAATCACTCTTGAAGAAGAACTAGAGGCGGGAAAAATATAAGCAGGTTGGTAACACCAAGAACTGTTAACGCATCACTGCTTCCGCCTGAGATCCCTGGACCTCGACAGGTACCTGGGTAGTTTCTTGTTTAGATGGGAAGCCATCAGATCTATTTCTGGAAGAGACCCCCACATCTGAAAAAACAGAGAAAACACAACTGGATGAGTGACCACTCCCCCGGATGTAATGGCTGAGATAATCCGCTTCCTAATTGTCTATACCTGGGATATGAACCACAGAAATTAGACAGGAGAGCTGGATTCCACCCAAGAAAGTATCTGGGATACTTCTTTCATAGCTTGGGGACTGTGAGTCCCACCCTGATGATTGACATATGCCACAGCTGTGATATTGTCTGTCTGAAAACAAATGAACAGTTTACACTCTTCAACAGAAGCCAAACCTGAAGAGCCCTGAAATAGCACGGAGTTCTAAAATATTGATTGGAAACCTCGCCTCTTGAGATTACCAAACCCCTTGACTTTCCGGTGAGCGCGTGCAAATAGAAGTGCACGCTGTCGCTCTGTGAGAGAGAGCCGAATCTAACTAGCCCCGCCACTATTCTCCTAATGCCGGAGGGTGAATCCTGCCTGTGGAGAAGGCGAACATCGGAGATTCGGGAAAGTCCGCAACACCAAATCTGGCCAGCCTGGTATCGCCACCAGCATTGCCACCACTACCAAAGGGAACTCGGTGGAGAAAAGCAACAGAGGGCGACCCTCACACCCCAACAAGTTTTAAATCTTCCTCCGATGATATAGTTGTGAGGACTGCGGACGGCAAAGTGTACTAACTATCCAGCGGTACCTGTGTACAGAATGGGAGGAGTCTCGGCTGTAGCCGGGTGGGATAACAACAACGCCAACGCAGAAGAAGCAACAGATGGCAGACGCAGAGAAGGTTAAGCAAGTATATCTCGTTTATACACTCGCCTTACAATGTGCTTGTCTGTGTGCCTGTGGAAACATGAACTGTGCTGAACTTAAAACGCTATGGAAGGGGTGTGAAGTTGTTGACCCGGAGTAGCAGTGTGACGGTCTACGGCCTTTCAGTGTGGGGCTGGTAAGGGAGTAAAATAAGAACTGTCATTTAAAAAAAAAAAAACATTTACAGCTCCAGTCATAAAACGCTTTGCTGGAAATACCGCACACGACCATAGGTATATAGAGGCAAAGTGAACAAGGAACACTAAACGCTAAAGTAAGGGAACTAAGTGTCACAAAAGGTGCAGCTGGGATCAGAACTGAGTTTGTAAATTACCAGAGTGCTGGGACATAGATCTTAAATTTTGTAACTGCCAATGGTTTAAAGTGCTGGTTCCGTTTTTGCCCGTTTTCCCCCCGCTTCCAGTTTAAATTCCCCTTGCGTGGGGAATTCTAATACAGGTTTTGAGGCTGCTACAGTGAGAACTGCAGCCCTCAACAGGAGACATTAGCCCTGTACTTTTCCTGGTCGGCATGAGATAGGGGCTGTGAATAAAGAGCCGGCATAGTCAGCAGGGACAAGCGAGAAAGTTTGGGTTTTTTACCTCCACGACTAAAACTGTTAAGAGGCATAAGTGAACACGATAAAACATAGGTGCCTCTCTCACTGAAACAGTTTGGCAGCACAGAAGACTATACTCAGTAAAAAGCCATATATTGTTACTGCATAATTCTAGACAAGATCAATTTGCCAAGGTCTTATAAATACTCTATATTAATTGCATTAATTATAGATCTGTTTGTACTTTAAATTTGTTGGGAAGCAGTGAACGTTGCTCCAATATTTGTGCTGTGGGATCAAGCGGTGCAGATAATATTGAAGGAGTACAAACTCTCTTTTCTCTTTGTTTAGATATATATCTCACATTGATAAAATTGAATAATATCTACTAGGCACCTTGTCCAGATAGTGGATTCTAGCTGACAGGGGACTAAAGTTTAAAATCTGCTCAAAAGGTAACAGTAAGGGTGGAAAGAACCTGATATCACAGAATAACAGTTAGAGCTTTAAGCTATAAAATTGAGACACACTAAACACTAAAAGTTTAATTAGGTGCCCAGTGGAACCTACACTTTGTATTTTTGCACAGCTTTTTTTGTTTTTTTCTTTTCTTCTCTCCTCACACATTGCAGCAACTGTTGCAATTTAGATATAGAATTTAGTAAAAAAAAAAAAAAGAAAGAAAAAAAGGGAAAAAAAAAGAAAAAAAAATGTTGGGGTTATTACAGTGTACAAACACGTGTCACTACACAAGGACTCCATATTCGGGGAGATAACACAGTAGGTGATCACACGCAGTTAGTACTGCAAATATATAATTAAACTAGAATCACTTTTTTTTTTTCACTACATTACACTAGCATATTTCATGGAAAGGTATATTCCTAACCTTAAAGTTAAGTCCCCAGCGATGCCCCCTAAGAAAGATAAAAAGGTGAAACCAACACCGAGCCAGGTTTAGAAGAAGGTACGGATCTGCAAATATCAGGCACAGAGAAACAGCTAGCAGAAATGATGTTGCCCCAATTTGATTCAGTCAAAAGGGAGATAGCCACCTTATCCTCAGAGATCAGAGTTTTTTCAAACAGATTATTAGAAGTAGAAGAAAGGATTTCAGGGGTAGAAGATAGACAAAATATATATGATACAAACTGGACCAACTATGAGAATAAAATAAAAATAATGCAAGCTAAAATAGAGGACCTGGAAGACAGGTCTCGTAGGAATAATATTCGTATTATCGGATTACCAGAGACAAGCGAGTATAAAGATCTAGTCGCTTTTGCTGCAGTAACCTTACCACAATTATTAGGAATGCAGCAAAAAGAGGCAATTCAGGTCGAGAGCACATAGAACAGGTCCGGTGAGGGAACCCCAAGATGGTAGAAGTCGCCCAAGGATGGTCATAATCAAGTACCTAAACTTCCAACATAAAACACAGATTATGAGCCATTATAGAAAAATCCAGGGGTTCAAGATAGATATGAAGCCAATCCATTTGTTCCAGGACTTCTCAGTGGAGACGTCCTCTAAGAGAAAGGCAATGGCACCATACTGCTCAGGGCTAATTAAAGCGGGGTTTCAGGCAAATGAGGTATCCTGCAAAAATTGTCATTTTTTTAGAAGGTAAAATGTCCATTAAATACAGTTATGGAAGCAAAGAAATACTGTACTGAAAAAGGTATAGAGTTATGACAGAATGAAAATGTTACGTTTTTTTAAAGACATCTTGGTTTAACATTGATGTGGTTACATGGCGATAATCGCGATGTACTTTTTTCTTTTTTTTTTTTTTTTTTTTTTTTTCTTTTTTTTTTCTCTTTTTTTTTTTTTACTCGTTATTTACATGTTGTTAAGTGTGGTTTTATTTCTTGTTATGCTACAGGGCACCGCCAGTGGCCTTGAACACCCGATCCCGTTTGATCTCGGAAGTGGAACGGGCCCGAGTTTGGTCAGTACCGGGATGGGCAACCGCCGGGGAACACCAAGAGCGGCAGCCATGACCATGCAAATGGATAGGTAGTTTACTCCTTGACAGAGAGGTAGGAAAAGTTTTAATTTTATGTATATCCTTGATTACGGTTTTTAATACAAATATTAAAATGTTATGTTGAAGTTTGTTTCTTGGAATGTGGGTGGTATTACCTCCCCCATTAAAAGAAAGAATGTGTTAAAATTGTTAAAACAGCATGCGCCAGATATCATATTTTTACAAGAGCTACATCTGAAATCAGTAGAGATACAGAAATTGCAAACTAATTGGATCACGGAGATTGTGGCAACTCCCTGCAACAACAGAAAGCGAGGCGTTGCCATAATGTTCAGTAGAAAGCTGACATATGTGGTAAAAAGTCAGACCCTAACGGGAGGTTTTTGGTTGTAGAAATTGAAATTAATAATCAAATTTGGATACTGTAACATTTATGGTCCAAATGAAACTGAGCCAGAATTCTGGGTGACAATTACAAATAAATTGAGAAGTATTTGGGTCAAAACATAGTAATGGCGGGTGATTTTAATGCTACAATGTGGCCGGAGATCGATAGATTACGATTTAGAGCTATAAGAAAACACAACAGAGAGGCTAAGCTTTTGAGGAATATGGCCAAGACGTTAAAACTGCGGGACATCTGGCGTATACAGCATCCGATGAGCGTGAATTTTCATGCGAATCAAAAGCATTTAACAATTTTTCACGTATAGACATGTTCTTGGTAAATGAAGGATTATGATATTAGAAACTACGTCACATAAAAGAAATACTTATCTCAGATCATGCGATAATTACATTGCAGATTGAGGATGCTAACATAAAAGGTCAATAGGAATACGTTTTCTTTCCCCAAATATATGTATTCAGACGAAAAGTTTAGAAACTTTCTGTCAGAAAAATGGAAAGAATACTATAGGCTGAACAGTTAGTCAGTTGCGTCCAGAAGTATTATGGGAAGCAGGAAAAGCAGTTCGCGGCGAAATTAAAAATTATATGGTCAAGAGGAAGAGGAAGCTAAAGCAAGGGAAACCAGTTGGGTAGTCAACTTAACAACGCATATAGAAGTTACGTAAATACTCCAAACAGTTATGCATGGAAAAGATATAGAACTGCTAAAGCTGAGCATGAGTCTTTTCTTAGAGAGAAATGGGCAAGAGAGGAGATCCGCACAAGAGCATTTTGTCAGGGTTATCAGGGGATTGCTCGAAACAGCTTGCCAAATTAATAAAACATAGGAAAAGTAATAACCTGATACCATTTATCAAAGAAGGGAATAAAGTGTTGATTTCAACATCTGAGATAAGAGAGGCTTTTTATAGATATTATCAGAAACTATATGCCAAGGAGGAAATAGATCAGACAAGAATGATAGAATTCTGGCAAAAAATTCAAGTCCCCTAATTGACTCAGCTGAGTTAGAACAGCTAAATGCCCCGATAACTGAGAGTGAGGTTAAAAGCATGATTGATAGAATCAAAACTAATAAAGCTCCAGGGCCTGACGGACTTCCGTCAGAATTTTATAAAATTATTAAAGAGATATTGTAGGTACATTAACAGAATTATATAACGATTATTTTATACAGGCAATTCAAATTCACTGTATTTTACGGACTCAATAGTGACATTAATACACAAGAAAGGGAAATCTTTAGATGAAATGGGATCCTATCGTCCAATATCACTCCTGAATCAAGATTATAAAATTTTAACAGCAATCATTGCAGATAGGTTGAAGAAGGGGTGAGTAAATTAATTCACCAGGACCAATCTGGATTTATTCCGGGGAGGAATCCTGTACGGAACATGCGGAGAGTATTAGTAATTTTAGATCATTTTTAACACGATACAAAGACCGATTAATAAATCACAGGCAGACATGGCGATGCTCACAATAGACGCAGAAAAAGCGTTTGATTTTATAATTTGGGAACATCTATTTATGACGCTTAAGAAATTCGGTCTTAACGGTAATTTGGTGCAGTTAATTAAAAAGATTTACTGCTCCTCGATCTCAACTACTAGTCAATGGTGAATTATCCCAATATCTAACCTTACAAAGAGGTACCAGACAAGGGTGCCCTTTGTCGCCCTTGCTTTTCGATCTTGCATTAGAACCTTTGGCTGTACAAATTAGGCAAGAACTCAAAGGTATAGAACTGGGGGGGCATAACGCCGTAATCTCATTATACGCGGACGATCATGTTATTATTACAGAACACAAAAAAAAATATCCCTAAATGTTTGGCAATTATCAATAATTTCACAACTTTTTCGGGATACAAAATTAACAAAGAAAAGTCAGAATTGTTATGGATAAATCAAACAAAAGAGAGCCCTTTACAACATGGGTTTATAGTTGTAAAATCATTAAACTATTAGGCATTAAGATAAGCAAAAATCCTAACGATTGGTATAGTTTAAATTACTCAGATTTCTTTGACAAGTTAGAGGATAGATTAAGTAAGTGGAATGTAAGATACTTATCGCTCTCCGCGAAGATAGTACTGATAAAATCAATTATCTTTCCCAAGTTACTATTTCTATGCAAAATTTACCCATTTTAATCAATAAACGGGATATTGCTAGATATAATAGAGCATGTGCGAACTTTATCTGGGGGAAAAAGAGAAGCCGCATAGCAACAAAGAAATTGGTTCAAAGCAAAAGATGGACGGGCTGGCTTTGCCAGACATCATGAGATACAACATAGTTTCGCTTTTGAAATTCGGAGTAGATTGGCTAACAGAAGCCAATTATGTTACTTATTATGATTTAGAAAATAAATTAATAGAACCTTTTGATCTCAAGGCTATTTTACATTACCCATTTAAGAGTTTGCCTAGTAATGTGTGCAATCATTTAACCTACGTGAACGTGGTACGGGCATGGCAGATATTTTGTGGATTAGTAGGGCAGGAATTTCATCTGTCAAAATATTTACCGTTTATTGGTACCCCGGATTTCACACCCGGATTTTATGATAATATGGCATTTAAAATTGGCATAAGAAAGGGCTGAGATATTTTCCAGGGTGAAGGGCAAGACATGCAAACGTTTGAAGCATTGGCTAATCAATATCAGTTGCCGATAAAAACCTTCTACGCTTATTTGCAAGCCAGAAGCTACTTATCTAAACCGCTGCAAATATCGATTCGTGTGGGATCCTGGGATTGAGGCAGGAGTGAAATTGTACGTGGGCGGGAAAAGATCAATATCATATGGTATACACTCTTAATAAATATAACAGGGCAAGTACATGTGAATGAAAGGGAACTGTTTTTAACCAATATATTAATGATTTTCAAGTTGAAGATATTGGTAGGAGTATAAGACTGGCAAATGCAGCCACGAGTGTAACTAGTTGGAAAGAATCTCAATTCAAGCTCCTAAATAACTTTATCTTACTCCCACGAGGATCAGCAAATGGGGACGAAAAGGCAAAAGGGGAATTGCTTTAAATGTCAGAGAGAGGGAGCAGATTTACTACATTGTATATGGGAGTGCCCTAAAATACATCAATTTGGAGCAAAATCCAATTTTGGGTGAATAGGTTTTTAAGTACGGAGTGGGTCCCCCAACCACGGCATATTTTTCTTTTAAAAGAATATGGGCGGTATAAAGGTGAGGGTCAATTAATTAATATGGCCATTTGGCGGCGAGGCATATGATATTTTTGAAATGGGGAGCCCCGTGGTCCGACAATCGCTGAATTTGTGCACACCATTAAGTTACAAATGATTATGGAAAGACAGTATCTGGCTGGAGGATCAGAAAAGGTAATAAGGCACTTCTTTGATAAATGGAAGAGGGTAATTCTAGCTTGGCCATTACAGGCCCAGATCCAATTTGTTTCACCACTTAAGCAGAACGTTAATTTTTTGGCACTGGTAGTTGGTGAGGTCCTTCCGTTATCTGGCTTTAGTACTCTCTGCCAGGGACGTATTAGCAGTTGACTTTAAACTGTGATAAGAAATAGTGTAAATTAACGAGGGTTTGGGTTTTTTTTTTTTTTTTTTTTTGTTTTTCCCCTTTCTTTTTTTCCTTTTTTCTTTCTTTCTTTTTCTTGCCAAATAGGCAATATATATATATATATCATCATAGCTGTAATATTTGGAACGGACAGTAGGACAGCAAGACATGTTAGCTAGCAACAAGCGGAAATTTATATTTTGTATCGTATGCTGTTTTTTCTTTTTTGTGAATTTGAGGATTTTGGCTGTTATGATTTATGAAGCTTAATAAAATATTTATACAAGAGATTACCAAACCCCTTGTGCTGTCAGAGATCCTCAGACAGCTCCCCAACCTGAAAGACTTGCCTCTGTTGTGATCACAGTCCAGGTTGGACAACAAAAAAGAGGCCCCTTGAACAATACGATGGTGATCTAACCACCAAGTCAGAGAGAGTCGAACATTGGGATTTAAGGATATTAATTGTGATATCTTTGTATAATCCCTGCACCATTGGCTCAGCATACAAAGCTGGAGAAATCTCATATGAAAATGAGCAAAGGGGATCGTGTCCAATGCTGCAGTCATGAGACCTAAAACTTTCATGCACATAGCTACTGAAGGGAATGATTGAGACTGAAGGTTCCGACAAGCTGAAACCAATTTAATCGTCTCTTGTCTTTTAGAGACAGAGTCATGGACACTGAATCTATTTGGAAACCTTAAAAGGTGAACCTTGTCTGAGGAATCAAAGAACCTTTTGGTAAATTGATCCTCCAACCATGTCTTTGAAGAAACAACACTAGTTGATTCATGTGAGATTCTGCAGAATGTAAAGACTGAGCTAGTACCAAGATATCATCCAAATAAGGAAACACCACAATACCCTGTTCTCTGATTACAGAGAGTAGGGCACCTAGAACCTTTGAAAAGATTCTTGGAGCTGTCGCTAGGCCAAATAGAAGAGCGACAAATTGGTAATGCTTGTCTAGAAAAGAGAATCTCAGAAACTGATAGTGGTCTGAATGAATCAGAATATGAAGATATGCATCCTGTAAGTCTATTGTGGACATATAATGCCCTTGCTGAACAAAAGGCAGAATAGTCCTTATAGTCACCATTTTGAAAGTTGGCACTCTTACATAACAATTCAAAATTTTCAGATCCAGAACTGGACTGAATTAATTTTCCTTCTTTGGGACAATGAATAGATTTGAATAAAACCCCATACCCCGTTCCTGAAATGAAACTGGTATGATTACCCCTGAAAGCTCCAGGTCTGAAACACACTTCAGAAAGGCCTGAGCCTTTACTGGATTTACTGGAATGCGTGAGAGGAAAAAATCTTCTCACAGGAGGTTTTACTCTGAATCCTAATCAATACCCTTGAGAGACAATACTCTGAATCCATTGATTTTGAACAGAATCTGCCAAAATGTTTAGGAAGAATCTTAATCTGCACCCTACCAGCTGAGCTGGAATGAGGGCCACACCTTCATGCAGACTTGGGGGCTGGCTTTGGTTTCTTAAATGGTTTGGATTTACTCCAACTTGAAGGTTTCCAATTGGAACCAAATTCTTTGGGGGAAGGATTAGGTTTCTGTTCCTTATTTTGTCGAAAGGAACGAAAACGGTTAGAAGCTTTAGATTTACCCTTAGGTCTTTTATCCTGAGGCAAAAAAACTGCCTTCCCCCAGTGACAGTTGAAATAATTGAATCCAACTGAGAACCAAACAACTTATTACCTTGGAAAGAAAGAGAAAGTAATCTAGACTTAGATACCATGTCAGCATTTCAATATTTGAGCCAAAAAGCTCTTCTAGCTAAAATAGCTAAAGACATAGATTTAACATAAATTTTGATGATATAAAAAATGGCATCACAGATAAAATGATTAGCATGTTGAAGCAAGCATACAACGCTAGACAAATCAGGAGCCCTTTCCTGTTGCGCTAAACTTTCCAACCAAAAAGTTGATGCAGCTGCAACATCAGCCATAGAAATGGCAGGCCTGAGGAGATAGCCAGAATATAAATAAGCTTTCCTTAGATAAGATTCAAGTTTCCTATCTAAATGGTATTTAAAAGAAGTACTATCTTCCATAGGAATAGTAGTACGTTTGGCAAAAGTAGAAATAGCCCCATCAACTCCAATCTAACTGCTGGCAAAGGATACAATTTTTTAAACCTTGAAGAAAGAATAAAAGAAGTACCAGGCCTATTCCATTCCTTAGAAATTATATCAGAAATAGCATCAGGAACTGGAAAAACCTCTGGAGTAACCACAGGAGGTTTATAAACAGAATTTAAATGTTTACTAGTTTTAATATCAAGAGGACTAGTTTCCTCAATATCCAAATGTAATTAACACTTCTTTTAACAAGGAACGGATATACTCCATTTTAAATAAATAAGTAGATTTGTCAGTGTCAATATCTGAGGAAGGATCTTCTGAATCAGATAGATCCTCATCAGAGGAGGATAGTTCAGTGTTGTCGGTTATTAAAAATTTCATCAACTTTATAAGAAGTTTTAAAGACCTTTTACGTTTATTAGAAGGTGGGATGGCAGACAAAGTCTTCTGAATCGCATCAGCAATAAAATCTTTTATATTCACAGTTATATCATGTGCATTAGATGTTAAAGGAACAACAGGCATTGTACTACTACTGATGGACACATTCTCTGCATGTAAAACCTTATCATGACAACTATTACATACCACAGCTGGATATATAGTCTCCACAATCTTACAACAAATGCACTTAGCTTTTGTAGAACTGTTATCATGCAGCAGGGTTCCAACAGTGGTTTCTGAGACAGGATCAGATTGAGACATCTTGCAAATGTAAGAGAAAAAAACAACATATAAAGCAAAATTATCAACAATTTCCTTATATGTCAGTTTCAAGAATGGGAAAAAAATGCAAACAGCATAGCCCTCTGACATGGAAAAAAGGCAAGAGGCATATAGGAAAGGGGTTTTAAATAATGAATTATTTGGCGCCAAGTATGACGCACAATGTAAACTGAAAAAGTTTTTGACGCTAATAACATCCAATAATGACACACTCACGTAATTGAAGACGCAACCTTGTGCAAGGAACTCGGCGTCAACTAAGACGCCAGAAATGACGAATTGCGTCAGGCGTACCTTCACGCCAAAAAAATTCTTGCGCCAAGAATGACGCAATAAACATTGCCATTTTGCTCCCTCACGACCTAACTTTGCCCGCAAATTTTAAATGAAAAGTAGTCAATTTGAAAAAAAGACTATACCCCAGGTAAGAAATATTTTCCAAAATATGTTCTTTTCCCAAATATGAAACTGTTAGTCTGCAAAAGGAAATATGCATAAACCTGACTCATGGCAAATAAAAGTACAATACATATTATTAGAACTTTATATTAATGCATAAAGTGCCAAACCATAGCTGAGAGTGTCTTAAGTAATGAAAACAAACTTACCGAAAGACACTCATCCACATATAGCAGATAGCCAAACCAGTACTGAACAGTTATCAGTAGAAGTAATAGAATATGAGAGTATATCGTCGATCTGAAAAGGGAGGTAGAAGATGAATCTCTACGACCGATAACAGAGAACCTATGAAATAGATCTTCCACGAGGAAAACCATTGCATTCAATAGGTGATACTCCCTTCACATCCCTCTGACATTCACTGTACTCTGAGAGGAATCGGACTTCAAAATGCTGAGAAGCGCATATCAACGTAGACATCTTAGCACAAACTTACTTCACCACCTCCATAGGAGGCAAAGTTTGTAAAACTGAATTGTGGGTGGGGTGAGGGGTGTATTTATAGGCATTTTGAGGTTTGGGAAACTTTGCCCCTCCTGGTAGGATTGTATATCCCCATACGTCACTAGCTCATGGACTCTTGCCAATTACATGAAAGAAAGTACTACTCTGTGAAAAGCATTACTGGGCTAAAAACTGCACCCAGGGACTTCCGGTGGGCGGACATGGTAACGGTCGCAAGGAGAAGGAGCTCTGTTATTGTAGCTCTGTTATTGTAGCTCTGTAAACCCCAAAACCGCTCTCAATTTTGCCCAAAAAGTTTACAATCCTTGTCTTCGGCTCCCCCACCGCCTAGCACCAGCTTTGGAAGAATCTGAGGAGAGCTGTGGCTGCGACAGAGACAGGACTCATCTGCCACTTAATACAGCCCTTAAGTGCGGCACTCGCATTAACCCAAATCTGGTCGGAGTTAGAGGAGGATAGCCAGCAAGGGAAGCGGTGTAAGTTCTGACAACCCCACAGACCACGTTGCGGAAGGCCGCCATCTTACCGCCATTAGGCGTGAAGCCTCAGTAAGTTTGCACTCACGGAGAGGGGGAGCACTGAGTAAACTCAATTCCCTGGCACAATATAAAGTCGAACAAATGACCTAAGCGTGGCTTACTTTAATTTTATTGCTCCTCACCAATAATATCTCATATTTACTATAATTATATATACCTAGCTCATAGTTGTCATGTTCCTTTAAATATGAGCTCTTTATTATCTATTCTATTAACCCTCTCATTGCTTATATCAACAATTAGATTGTCCGCCCTCCTCCCCCTTCCCACCCCAACTATGAGCAGCTCTTGCCTGCTGATTTCCCCTAACTTTCAACAAACTGTTACATACTATATGATACCATATAGAAAAATGAGGTTTCAATTATATGTGCATTATCTGGCTATTGACGTCTGGCTGTCTTCTTTTACTCACTATGCGGTTTGTACCATTCTGGTAGTCAAGACTTATTTCATTGTTTGATTAATTTATTGTTTTCAGCCTGTCAATATCGTGTACTCTTACTGTTTATGAGTTCCTCTGTTACTGTACAAAACCTCAATAAAATTACACTAAAAAACAAACAAACAGCTTTTACCAGGAGTGCAAATTATCTGGTCCGAAATTGAAAGTAGGGTGGTGTGGAGAGTGGCTTGGGATGCAAGAAATTTGGAGGCTTCCAGACGGAAGATAAATAGAACGATATCTGGTTATGTTAAAAAAAGTTAGGGGGATTCTGACTTAGGCATGTGGAGTTTGAGGGGGAGTCGGGAGATGTTTTTACTTGCAGTTGGAGTGCATCTAAATGAAGTGGGGTTGCACTTGCTTAACTTTACGATCAAGGACGGTATTCAAAAGGCCTTGGCAGGGTGGGGCTGTGCTTGGCCGGTGTCTGAGCTGTGGTGGGGTGTTTGTTCTAATCTCTAGAGGCTTACACCTGGGAGGAATTGAAGTGTACCCCCTGTTAGGATAATAGGAGAGTAGTTATTGAGAAAGTGCCCTCCCCCCAAGGTGGGGGGCGTGAGATTCTGTTGAGGATAAGGGCAAGCACTATGTTTGTTAAAAGTTAAAGTATTATGTTGAATAATTTTGTTATTTAATAAAATGAGCTGCGGCCTTTTCATACCCAAATTGGAGTAAATGTGTATTTATTTGATTGGGTCAAGAATGACTTGACAATGTGAGGTCAAGGGAGAGCCCAGATGACAATATGGAAGGAGGGTCATTTGACCTCACTGGGATGGAATGGGATGAAAGATAGGGCAAGGGGTGGGATCTCAGCTAAGGGCTTATAAGCTCTGAAAAGGAAGGCAGCTGCCTCTCTTTTCCGGAACAGCAGGGCAGGCAAAGTTCCCGCCCTCCCTCCCCTTTTTTTAGAAAGTTGTTGGCGAATTATGAAGTCACAGCTTTGGCGGGGTGCTTGTTCTAATCTCTAGAGGCTTACATCTGGGAGGAATTAAAGTATACCCCCTGTTAGGCTAATAGAGGAGGAGTTATTGAGAATGTGCCCTCCCCCAATGAGGATAAGGGCAAGCACTATGGTTGTTAAAAGTTAAAATGTAATGTTGAATAATATTGTTATTTAATAAAAATGAGCTGCGGTCTTTGCATATCCCAGTTGACGAAAATGTCTTTATTTGATGGGATCAAGAATGACTGATAAGCATTCCTTGCAAACGCTGACACCGTTTGATGTGTGTTTGTGTGTCTGGTGATCGGGAGGAAAGCTTGTCAGCTGCTAGGGAGTCATTTTTCATGAGAAAAAACGCAATTTATAATGCGACAGAGAAAAAAGCATTGCTGGTTTACATTTATCACGTCTGTCCTACCTCTAGAAAAACCCCTCATAGTAGTAGCTGACACATTGTTCACGCAACGGCTCTTCAGTCCCTACTCTTCTCTGCCTCCAATCTTATAGTTTTATGCATTCTGTAACTAGTATGTAAGTATGCTAACACCTGCTTCCTCTGAAGTGGAGGGTGAATCTAAAGAGAGCTGTGCGCACATTAAAACCTGTGTCCACACAGCTTAGAGGAACAGCGCTTCTGAGACTCCTCCCCTCTGCCTCCTCTCTTTGGGATGCCCGTGACTGCATAAGGCTGGTGAGTGTAGTTCCCACCACTGCACAGGAACATTAGGTGCCAGTAGATGAATGCATAAAAATATACAGTTTCATTGTCTTATTGTTTTATTTTGGTTAGTATAATAAATGTATAATTTTTATGTATATTTGTATGCATTCATCTGTATTAAAGGGACATTATTATTATTTTTTTTATTATCATTTATTTATAAAGCGCCAGCAGATTACGCAGCGCTATACAAAGAATAAAAACATTACAGGGATACAGTAATACACAAACAAGTACAGTAGGGGTAAATAACAGTTGTAGGTGCAATAATTGAGTTATACAATACAGGAGAGGAGTGCCCTGCCCTTGAGCACAATCAGTAGTAGTTCACTTTAAATACAAAGTAGCCTACAGGTAGAGAGGCTCTCAAGCTTACAATCTAAAGGAGAGGGAATGGAGACAAAAGGTGAGGGAGAAGGGACTATGTCTGATATAAGGCAGGGTAAACAGAGTGAGTGATGACATAGGGAAAAAAGTGTATGGTGACTGAGCAAAAGAGATTATGAAAAGTGTAAAAGAATGTAGTAAAATGTCAGTACAAAGGCTGTGAGTCTGAAGTGGTTTCTTTATCCTGGATTATTAGTGACAGCTGCACATAATTACTGTTAGAAGGTGTGTGTATATATTTAGGTAAACACTTTGATATGGTAATATAAAATGAAAAATCATATATATATATATATATAATGCAAGAAAAGAAGAAGATAGAAAAACAAAGAATTCCCAGTATGCCCTGTGCCAGCACAATCTATAATTAATCAATTGAAAATTAGAGCAAAATAAACACTGAATGATGAGGTCCCTTTATGACTGGAACAGATCCCTACACAAAACTAATAAAATGCCTCTAATTTCATAGGAAAAGGTACAATATTTTATTCCACAATAAATCTAATACAATAAATGTAAAAGGATTAGTAAATGTTTTAAAATTCTAAACTGATGCCTATCTACCAATAGCCATTGGGATGATGTACTAGGTATGAGAGCTCTTTTGGATCCTTGTCAAATGGGGGATAGAAATTGATGGATATTTATTACTGTTCATGTGATCTCTAATGACCTAGGGGTCAATAAAAATCCATTCTTGTTGGAATGCTAACCCCCATTAAAAATGTCTTTATTTGTATTCCCAAAGTCCAAAAGTCTGCCCGAATACAGATGATTAGAAAGTGTGTAAAGACAATTTAAAATCCAAACACAATGTTAATTGTCGGCAACAATAGTAGTTAGTAGTGGCGATAGTGGTAAGGCAAACCAGAGAGTTATTAGCGGTTCAGTTAAGAAGTCAGTGCAGTGATTCGGCAAGCAAACAGTTATTAGCGTGTCAGCAAATTGCAGGTCTATGTAAGGCTGTAACTTTTCTGTGAGAATCCCAAGTCATGTACTTTGGGAGACACAATCTACTTTCCAGGGTACAACCTACTGAGGTATATTCCTCGCCTAAGTGAATCCTTTATTTATACAGTATCAAAAAGGATCGATCTCACCAGGTTTCCTTCGTCGTCGGGATCTCCACCGTGGCAACACCAATCACTTATCGGCAATGATATCCTGCTGTTTCAACTGTTTGAATCTCTTCACCTGTGCCTTTTTCCACTTTATGTCGCTTTAATTAGTTGTCAATTGCGCTTGTCCACACTTTCTATCGTACATCCAATATTGCCTCAGTAGTTCCTCACAGGATAGGATTCCTTTCGGCCTGCCTAGCCCGAAGGCTAAAAACACAGAGACGCTACACATGTTTCGCCGCAGGGCAGATTGTATGCTCCTCATGGCGTATGGGGGTTAGCATTCCAACAAGAATGGATTTTTATTGACCCCTAGGTCATTAGAGATCACATGAACAGTAATAAATATCCATCAATTTCTTTCCCCATTTGACAAGGATCCAAAAGAGCTCTCATACCTAGTACATCATCCCAATGGCCATTGGTAGATAGGCATCAGTTTAGAATTTTATAACATTTACTAATCCTTTTACATTTATTGTATTAGATTTATTGTTGAATAAAATATTGTACCTTTGACGATGAAATTAGAGGCATTTTATTAGTTTTGTGAAGGGATCCGTTTCCAGTCATAAAGGGACCTCATCATCCAGTGTTTATTTTGCTCTAATTTTCAATTGATTAATTATAGATTGTGCTGGCACAGGGTATACTGGGAATTCTTTGTTTTCTTCTTCTTTTCTTGCATTATTTATTACTATAGTTTATGCCCCCTTGCACCCCTAGATATGCGAGTATGAAGATATTTAGGGTTATCTAAAATCGATAATACCCGTATTGTTCCGAGTATACGCCGCTCCTGATTATAAGCCGCACCCTTAAAGTTTGGTGCTATTTTAAAGAAATTTAAATTTTAACTTAAAATAAATATACAAATTACTGTCTTCTCTTAACCCACTCAGCCTCCTTCCCTCACAAAGTGCCCAGTACTCACCCTATTAACTACCTACCTACAAGCCTCCCCTCAGCCCTCCTCACCCTCTTAGCCCCCTTCTTCCTCACACAATCCCCTCCTCACCACTTATCATACATCCCCAATCCTGACTCACCCTCAGCACACACACATAAGGTGGCTCCCACCCTGGCCCATCTCACTCCCATCCTTTGTGCTATAGATATTTACTTGTATTCTCAAAGGGGTTACACTAGTAGTAGGTACCAGTAAATAAAATACAGTACTGTTAGATGACTTTGAGATCAATTTTAGTGTTCCTCAATCCTGTCACGCTGCCGCCTGTGTCACAGCTGATACCGGTAACTCACAGCAGCTCCTGCTCTCATCTTAAAGGGACACTGAACCCAAATTTTTTCTTTTGTGATTCAGATAGAGCATGCAATTTTAAGCAACTTTCTAATTTACTCCTATTATCAATTTTTCTTTGTTCTCTTGCTGCTATCTTTATTTGAAAAAGAAGGCATCTAAGCTTTTTTTTTAGTTTCAGTACTCTGGACAGCACTTTTTTATTGGTGGATGAATGTATCCACCAATCAACAAGGACAACCCAGGTTGTTCACCAAAAATGGGCCGGCATCTAAAGTTACATTCTTGCATTTCAAATAAAGATACCAAGAGAATGAAGAAAATTTGATAATAGGAGAAAATTAGAAAGTTGCTTAAAATTTCATGCTCTATCTGAATCATGAAAGAAAAAATGTGGGTTCAGTGTCCCTTTAAGCCCATCACACTACTATCCTGAGCACTTCAATGTGGGCCGCGGTTTTGCTGGGGGATATACTGTGCCGGACATCTGCTTCTGTGTCATGGTGTGGTGGCAAATTAAGAATACAAGTTTGAGAAGGAGATTGTCCCTAATGCCCCTCCTATCAGGGAGTGTTGGGTGCGGGAACTTAGGTTGTCGTCTGTAGCTGACAGAATCTCCAGGAAGCCCAGGGTTTGTGCCAAAATCCCTCCCTCTAACAAGAACCGCGCTCCTGCTTAACCCCGCCCCCCACCCCAACCACTCACAGCTACATCCCGAGTATAGGCCGCATCCCTGATTTAAAGACTTACATCAGGGAGTGCGGCCTATACTTGGAACAATACGGTATATCATTGGATTGAGCTGACACTTCGAACCACTTATATATATATATATATATATATATATATATATATATATATATATATATATATATATATATATAAAAACCTCTGCAATATACTCTCATTATTTATTTTGTCCCATTTTCCTGTAATTCCATTCTGAAATTGTGAGCCTTCAGTTCCTGTTAGAAATGGAAGTGCAAAACACTGTTATATTCCACACAGCCATTGGCTGCACACACTAGTGACCTAATTATAACTGTCCCTAATTTAACCACAACAGAGAAGGTAACCTAAGTTACAACATGGCAGCTACCATTGTTTTATAGACACTAACATTTTACACTTATTTTGTCAATATTTAAACAGCTAATGAAACTTTATAAAATACCTCTACATGTTATTCTCAGACTAATCTTTTCTTTGACTGCATCATTCTATTTATCATTTATTAAGTGTTTAATGTCCCTTTAATTCTACTTGATTTTTTGTTCTGCATATTTACAGCGTCTGATTATATTGCTGCTTGTTTTATTTTGCCTATTTTACATTGCCTGGCTTCATACTTTAGCCTGTTGGCGCTCCTATTCAACCTAACATTGTATCTCTTCTTCCTTGATCCTGTTAGGTGATCTAGAATAGTGAGCTTGTATGTTTCACTGGTGCCGTTAACTATTTCCTGTGTCTATTTATTGCATTATTAGTGACTGTACATTTGTGACACAGATAATATCCCGACACACAGCTGATATAACAATACTATTAGACATTAAATAGTGAGTCAGTGAAGTTATTTCTATGTGTTTATTGCATTATTAGTCACTGTACGTCTGTGACACACAGATAATATCCCGGCACACAGCTGATATAACAATACTATTAGACATTAAATAGTGAGTCAGTGAGCTTATTTCTATGTGTTTATTGCATTATTAGTCACTGTACGTCTGTGACACACAGATAATATCCCAGCACACAGCTGATATAACAATACTATTAGACATTAAATAGTGAGTCAGTGAGCTTATTTCTGTGTGTTTATTGCATTATTAGTCACTGTACGTCTGTGACACACAGATAATATCCCGGCACACAGCTGATATAACAATACTATTAGACATTAAATAGTGAGTCAGTGAAGTTATTTCTATTGTTTATTGCATTATTAGTCACTGTACGTCTGTGACACACCACTGTACGTTTGTGACATACAGATAATATCCCAGCACACAGCTGATATAACAATACTATTAGACATTAAATAGTGAGTCCAGTGAGCTTATTCTATGTGTTTATTGCATTATTAGTCACTTGTACGTTTGTGACACACAGATAATATCCCGGCACACAGCTGATATAAACAATACTATTAGACATTAAATAGTGAGTCAGTGGTCGTTATTTCTATGTGTTTATTGCATTATTAGTCACTGTACGTCTGTGACACACAGGATAATATCCCGGCACACAGCTGATATAACAATACTATTTAGACATTAAATAGTGAGTCAGTGAAGTTATTCTTCTATGTGTTTATTGCATTATTAGTGCACTGTACGTCTGTGACACACAGATAATATCCCGACACACAGCTGATATAACAATACTATTAGACATTAAATAGTGAGTCAGTGAAGTTATTTCTGTGTGTTTATTGCATTATTAGTCACTGTACGTCGTTGACACACAGATAATATCCCAGCACACAGCTGATATACCAATACTATTAGACATTAAATAGTGAGTCAGTGAGCTTATTCTATGTGTTATTATTGCATTATTAGTCACTGTACGTTTGTGACACACAGATAATATCCCGGCACACAGCTGATATAACAATACTATTAGACATTAAATCGTGAGTCAGTGAGCTTATTTCTATGTGTTTTATTGCATTATTAGTCACTGTACGTCTGTGACACACAGATAATATCCTGGCACACAGACTGATATAACAATACTATTAGACATTAAATAGTGAGTCAGTGACGTTATTTCTATGTGTTTATTGCATTATTAGTCACTGTACGTCTGTGACACAGATAATATCCCGGCACACAGCTGATATAACAATACTATTAGACAATGAAAGTATACGGTAAGTTGTTTTTCCTAGGAATAATTAGTCAGTTTTATATTACAGTCTCAAGGTGTTTTACTGTCCCTTTAGTCAGATCTAGCTTTGTGCTATCTTGTTGTGAATCCTTGTTTAATGAAGATAACATTGAGACAAATTTAAAGTAAGATGATTACCTAGAATATAAATTTTATTAATTATCTGTTATTATTTAAAGTCATTTAAAGGTGCAAAAAATGCTCTAATAAATGAGATCAGTTTATTATTTTACCACTGATTTGTATATAACTATGTAGATTGATACAAAGAAACAGAAGCGGCGCACGATGGTCTAGCACTGTGCATACTGTTGTAAGAATGATATATGAGAAATTTGCACTCACATTTGATGATGCACCCCTCTTGGTGCAAATGGAGCAGGCTGGAATGTAACAGTCACCCAGCAGACGGCCTCCGGTGTGTGGCTCAAACTTTTAATGGTTCAAGGATGCGATATCACAGTATAAGAAGCACCAAATATCCAGTTTTATAGTAGATAAAAACAAACACCCTTTAAAGGATATAATGTAACAGAAGCCCACATGGCCACACACCCTCTCACTGTATGGGACTTAATATTTTTATTTTATTATATCATCCTGTTTTTTGTATTCAGTTGTTCACCTTTGTTACAGACTGTTATAATATCTAATCACTGATTTCCATTAGCCCAAGGGCGCCCCCTATTTATTTATTCTTTTATATAACTATGTGTTTACTCCTGCAACATTTGCTCTAGAGCGGCACTGTACTACTGGGAGCTAGCTGATCATATCTTTGTGGGCCAATGACAAGAGGCAAATGTATGTAGCCACCTATCAGCAGTCAGCTCCCAGTAGTACAGATCTGCTGCTAGGAATATTTACATATTCTTTTCAGCAAAGGGTATCAAAAGAACAAAGTAAATTTGATAAAAGAAGTGAAATTAAAAGTGTCTGTAAAATTACAAATTCTATCTGAATCATGAAAGTGTAATTTCCTATCCATTTAAGTACAGATAATGTCTGTGTATAAAGTCTTGCTGGTAATTAATAATCTGGGTTGGTGTAAGCTGGGGGGTTAATTTGATATTGTTTTAAGTACTGCTAAAGGGACAGTAAAGTGAAAATTAATAGATATATGAAACTAGAAGCGCTTGTCTCAACCAAATTATGAATAGTAAAAAAAGAGGAATCAATAAATTTCCGGTAATCTTAATAATAGTACACACTTATGAACTAATCAATTGATCAATGTTCTTACTGATATAAATGTCTGTAATGTCCATAAGCTTTGATTTTATAAAGTGTAGCAAATGTCCTCCAGCGTTACACACTTTGTTTCAGTCACCTTTCAAACTGCTGCTCACAGGGGGTTGGCTGTTTGTCCGGCAGCCGAGTAGAATAATCCAAAGTAGAAAAGATCTGGAGCGCAAAAAGAAAAGGGAACTGCAATAGTTCCCAGAGGTCTAAGATTACTTAAGAAACCTGCATTTGCATTAGACGAGGTAGAATTCATGTCTGAGTGGGAATCTATTTTAGATATGTGTTCAATTAATCTAATTAAGTTACTCATTAGATATAGGGAAAGCAGACTAGAAAAGACACAGATTGAAATTAGTAAAATCGAGGATAAAATGGAAACACTGCTTATCAATGATGAATTAAAAACGCTATATAATAATATTATTAAAGGTGTGGAACAATTAACTAAAGAATTAATTATCTCCAAAGCAAATAAATTAAAACGCGACCAATGTGATTATAATAATGATCAGAAATATAATTGGAAATCTAAAACAGGGAGAATCAATTTTTATACAGGGAATAAGAAAAATGGAGTAAATAGTAGAGAGATGTTTAATAGTACAGAAAAAGAAAAATCAAAAGATACCAATAAACCAGGAAATGACAATATAGATAATAAATCTATGGATAATGTACCAAAGAAAAAAGGAAATGAGTTTGGATACAAAAATAAAAACAAACCAGGAAACAGAGAAAAGAATAATAAGGAATCTGGTAACAATTATCAAAATAGATTTGAAGTATTGCAGGTACCTGATAGGGATGTGTATAATGAGGGAGCTAGACCAAGAAATAGTAATAATGGATATAATAATAGAACCCCTGTAATCCCTTTTCAGTCTCCAAGGAACATGACCAGGTGGAAAGCAGATGCAGAATCTTGGAGGGAACAGAGATGGGAACAGAACCAATACCCCAGGGGAGACAGATACTGGGGGGAGGGGAACTATGTGAGGGAACAAGAGAGACAACACAGGAAAAGAAGATTCAGTCAAAACGGGGATGTAGAGGGGGAAGAAAGAAGCAATCAAAAAAGTGCAAGGTGGAATTAAAGAATCAAAATCAAGCCAGTATTTATAATTTATCCAAGCACCCACTGGATGATAGCTCACTTACCCTTTTAAGTAGAGGATTGTCTTTTGCCCCTAACAAAAGTATTGATAAATTCCAAGTCTATATCGACTTTCAAAGATTTATTAGGAATATCACATTAAAAAGGTTTTTTGCTAATAAGGAGACTAAATATGCAGAGAAACATAAGGGGATTCTGATGGGGGATGATGTTAATGCTTTAGAATCCCTAAATGCACTACAAAAAGAATCCAATATGGAACAAAGCAGTGAAATAGAAAATGAAATCTGTATCCATAGTGATAAGAAAAAACAGTCCACTTTTTATCCAACTTATGCCCAAGGAGAATATATTAAAACTTTTAAAAATCTAGTGGAAAAGGATTTGGAGAAATTAAATGTGGACACAGAGATAGCTGATAATTTGACTAAAAATGAAAGAGTGAGCTTGAAAAAACTGATGGATAATACAAATATAAGTATACGCCCTGCAGATAAGGGCGGGGGTATTGTTATCCAAGATAGGGATACATATGTAATGGAAGCACTACGCTTGCTAGGGGATATTGAAACTTATAACAAATTAAAAAGTGATCCAACTAATATATTTTTGAAAGATCTAGAAACATTGTTAAGAAATGGTTTGGATGAAAAAATATTAACTAATGATGAATTCAAATTTTTATACCAGGACCATCCAAAAATTGCAACAATGTATCATCTACCAAAAATACATAAAACGCTTATAAATCCACCTGGTAGGCCCATAGTCTCTGGGATTGATTCCCTTACTGCAAATATCTCTAGTTATGTTGATTATTTCCTAAACCCACTAGTTCCAGATTTGAAATCACACTTAAAGGATAGCATACATCTAATACATGAACTAAAGAATGTGAAGTGGAAAGAAGGGATGTACCTTATTACATGTGATGTTACATCCCTCTACACTATAATTAAACATGATTTAGGTGTAGAGGCATGTAAATATTTTCTAACAAAAAAAGGTACGTTCCCAAACAAACAAATACAATTCCTTGAGAAATGCATCAGATATGTGTTAGAGCATAACTATTTTTTATTTGATAAAATATTTTACCATCAGAAATGCGGTACAGCGATGGGGACGAAATTCGCCCCATCATATGCAAATCTGTTTATGGGATTGTTTGAGGATAGATTAATTTGGAATGAAGGTAATATTTATAAGGAACAGATTGTATTTTATAAGCGCTTCATTGATGATGTGTTTATGATTTGGGGAGGGTCTGAGGATGAAGCTAATAAGTTTTTAGAGTATTTAAATTTTAATGAGTATAATGTAAGTCTGGTCAGTAACATCCAAACCCAATGCATTGATTTTTTAGATTTAAGTATTTTTATAGAAAATAATGAAATTTTAACAAAAAATTTTAGAAAAGATGTAGACAGTAATGGTCTGCTCCATGCGAAAAGCGGACATTACAGTAAATGGATAAAAAATATCCCAAAAAGCCAATTTACAAGAATTAGGCGCAACTGTTCTAAAATCACTGATTACAAACAAGAGGCGGATATTTTGTGTAAAAAATTTGTATCACGATCATACAATGAGACAGATCTCACCAAAATAATGTCTGCTGTTGAAATGGATGATAGGGAGAAGTTACTGGGAAACAAGAAAAAATTGATAGATGCAAATAAAAATCCACCAACAGTAAAATTTATAACTCAGTATGGGGAGGGAGTGAACAAAGTAAAAGGGGTTCTCAATAAATATTGGTCGGTGCTAACAAGTGATCCATTATTGAATAAAGTACTTGACAGCAAACCCAATTTGGTTTTTAAAAAGAATACTAATTTAAAGAATTTAGTTGCCCCAAGTAAACTTAGAGATGTAAATAAAACAAATAGAGACTCGAAAACTAACCCCCAAAAAATGTTTTTAAAACTAAATGGAACATATAAATGCAATAAATCTCGCTGCCCAATGTGCAAGAATATTAGCTCACAAAGATCAATAATTAAATCAAATACAACGGGGCAGGAATTTAAAGTAAAAAATTTCATCACCTGTAAAAGTGTGTATGTAGTGTATTTATTAGAATGTGGGTGTGGCCTGCAATATGTGGGCAGGACCAAAAGAATTCTATCCAAAAGGTTCAGTGAACATTCTGCAAATATTAAAAAATCATTCTTAAAACATAGTGTCCCAAGACATTTTGCAGAAAAACATAATTGTGATCCTTCTAGTCTGACCATTAAGGGGATAGAAATTGTTCCTAAAGACCCTATGGGGGGTGATCGCTTATTAAAATTGAGAAGGAGGGAAACCTTTTGGATCCACAAATTAGGCACCCTCGCTCCTAAGGGTTTGAATGTGGATATAGATATTACAGCGTTTATATAGTGTCTGAAAAATTTATTAGTATTCACTATCTCTAGAAATGTGATAAAGGTGTAGAGAAGTATGGGACATCCCTTAAAAAGTTCTTTGACATTTCAGAGTTTATAATTTATTATTTATTTTAACATAAGTAACTTATTTAAATGAAATATTCTAACTCTGTTTTGAATGAATACTTTTAATGTTTTAATGTTTTGCACAAAATCTAGATTATAAATCAATTCTGTAAATGAATTAATTATTTTTAACTTTTTAATAGGATTGACGTGTACATATTAACATACAGTTAGAATGTATTTTAAAATAATTTTTCAAAACACTTGGTGTATATTAATTATTGTACAATTGAATGTTTTTATGCACAACGTCAATCACCAAAAAATATATGTTTTTATTCAATGAGGTGTTTTTAAAGTATATTGAATGATGCAATTGAATGTACTATATATGATGTTATAATTATTGCCTAAGTTGGAGCTAATAATGTATTATATTTTGTACTAAAATGTATTGGTGTATTGCCCGGAGCTGATACAAAAGGATAATATCAAATTAAGTATAGTTTTCATTTGAAGAGCTACTCTTTTGACAGCAGGGGGCACTAGTATCGCATCAGTACAAATAGGAGCCTTTTGTAAGCATTTGGTACTCTTGAGAAAGCCGCCAGAAGGGGCGGGGAAACGCGTTGAGGCGCCGAATGCTTGAATCTGAACTGTTTGACAGTTGACGAAGTAGAGAGGTGTGATTGAAATCTCGCGGCAGTAGATCGGGTGGTGACGTCACACGCCGAGTCTTGCAAGGATACAGCCGTGAGAGAAGCACCGGAATACTCTTCATGTTTGATGCTATGTGCTTGACTTATTTGGAAATTTTGTGAGTAGATTTTAATTGCGTGCTAATAAAAAGTGAAAATTAAACTTAAATGTATTGGAAAGAACATGACATTTCCAACAACTTTTCAATTTAATTATATTATCATTTGTGCTTGGTTCTCTTAGTGTCCTTTGTTAAAGAGTAACCCTGTGTGAACTCATGAGCGTGCATGTGTCTTCAGACAGCAGAGCTTGCAACAACATATATAGAATTGTTATACATAGTTACAAACACTGCCGCACAGAGTGCTAAATACATGTGCATGCCCCTAAGCTCATATTAGCCTCCTAGGTTTACTCTTTAACAAATTATACTAAAAGAACAAAGCAAATTATATAACAGAAGTAAATTGGAAAGTTGGGTAAAATTGCTGCTCTGAATTATCAGCGTTTAACTTTCATTGTCAGATTTGGCTTCTGTATTTGATGATGTTTTCCTAATTATTCTGTGATATTGTGTTTTTAATTATACAAAAAACACAAAATACTGGTCTGGATTACAATCACTTTTTATTTGCAGGAAAAACCATTACATCATTATATAGTCAAAAGGAGCATTACATGATATCTGCACACAATGGTATAAATATACCTAACACTTGTGCTCTTGATACAAAGGGATTTATCAGATATATAATGTTCCCTTTTAGTTATAGTAGCCATTTAAATTAAACTGATTATGATCACGTATGTTACTGATATTGTGTCTCATTAAATAAAATCAGTTTCCCCTCAGTAATTCCTCTGGTATATAACATGTACAATGCTAAGCATCTATTGCTATAAGAAAAGGTTTATCCACATGATGTGAACATTAAATATATCTCCCAGATGTCAATTATTTGAGACTGATCTTGTTTATTTAAGTTTCTAAAGCTCTATTCATATAAAGACTCCTTTATTCTGTAAATATAATTATTTTCCCACCTATGTAAATCAAATGTACAACTCCTAACACTGGCATATTAATAAACACTGGGGGTGCTTTGGTGGTGAATGGTTGTGTAAACTGGTCAGTATGAGGACAGATTTGTATATTCCTGTGTGGTGTTTGTATTCTATAGCATTGATATGAGAGAAACCGAGGTGCACATATATAGAGGAACAAAGGACAGCAGGAGAGCACTTCCAATCTGGGGCTTTTATAACTGGGATTTATAAAGTATTATTTACAATAACATCTATTTTGATGCATCTATTTAGAGTGTGTGTCCTCTTTAGGATATTTGTAAAATGGTTTGTACACTGTATATAAAGTTTGTGTGTAAATATTTGGTGTTTTGTTATACCGGATTTCAATAAAAAAAAACTTTTTACACTTTCTAAACATGTGAAAGGTTTCTTCCCTTGTGAATCATTTGATGCTTTTTCAGATTACTTATTTGTGTAAAACTTTTTCCACACTCTGTACACGTGAAAGGCTTTTCCCCTGTGTGAATCCTTTCATGTTTTTTCAGACTGCTTATTTGTGTAAAACTTTTTCCACACTCTTTACACGTGAAAGGCTTTTCTCCTGTGTGAATCCTTTCATGAGTTTTCAGACTACTTATTCGTGTAAAACTTTTTCCACACTCTTTACACGTGAAAGGCTTTTCCCCTGTGTGAATCTTTTTATGTTTTCTCAAATTACTATTATCTGTAAAACTTTTTCCACACTCTGTACATTTGAAAGGCTTTTCTCCTGTGTGAATCATTTGATGCTTTTTCAGATTACTTATTTGTATAAAACTTTTTCCACACTCTGTACACGTGAAAGGCTTTTCCCCTGTGTGAATCCTTTCATGTTTTTTCAGACTGCTTATTTGTGTAAAACTTTTTCCACACTCTGTACATGTGAAAGGCTTTTCTCCTATGTGAATCATTTCATGAGTTTTCAGATCACTCTTTTGTATAAAACTTTTTCCACACTCTGTACATGTGAAAGGCTTTTCTCCTATGTGAATCCTTTCATGAGTTTTCAGACTACTTATTCGTGTAAAACTTTTTCCACACTCTGTACATGTGAAAGGTTTTTCTCCTGTGTGAATCCTTTCATGAGTTGTCAGACAATTCATTTGTGTAAAACTTGTTCCACACTCTGTACATGTGAAAGGCTTTTCTCCTCTGTGAATCCTTTCATGCATTTTCAGACTACTTATTCGTGTAAAACTTTTTCCACACTCTGTACATGTGAAAGGCTTTTCCCCTGTGTGAATCTTTTCATGTTTTCTCAGATTACTATTTTCTGTAAAACTTTTTCCACACTCTGAACATTTGAATGGCTTTTCTCCTGTGTGAATCCTTTCATGCTTCTTCAGATAACTCTCTTTTTTGTAAAACTTTTTCCACACTCTGTACATGTGAAAGGCTTTTCCCCTGTGTGACTCCTTTCATGAGTTTTCAGACTACTATTTTCTGTAAAACTTTTTCCACACTCTGTACATGTGAAAGGCTTTTCTCCTATGTGAATCCTTTCATGAGTTTTCAGACTACTTATTCGTGTAAAACGTTTTCCACACTCTGTACATATGAAAGGCTTTTCCCCTGTGTGACTCCTTTCATGAGTTTTCAGACTACTTATTTGTGTAAAATGTTTTCCACACTCTGTACATATGAAAGGCTTTTCCCCTGTGTGACTCCTTTCATGAGTTGTCAGACAATTCATTTGTGTAAATTTTTTTCCACACTCTGTACATGTGAAAAGCTTTTCTCCTGTGTGATTCTTTTTATGAGTTTTCAGATTATTCATTTGTGTAAAACTTTTGCCACACTCTGTACAGCTAAATGATTTCTCCCCTGTGTGGGTCCTTTCATGAGCTATAAGTTTTGTAATTTGTATAAAACATTTGTCACACTCAGGACATGTGTGTGGCTTCTTACCTGTGTGAATTTTGGGATGTTCTAGGAGATGAGACTTATATCTAAAGCTTTTCTCACATTCTGTAGATATGAAAGGTCTCTCCTTTGTATGAATCATTTGGCTAGACTGTAGACTTTTCTCTTCTTTAAATTTTTTTGAAAACTCAGTAAATGTTTGTGGCTTATCCTCAGGGATAATCATTTCACTAGATAAGGCATAAATGTTGTCCTCTTGTTTGATGACTAAATTACTCTCTGTACATAATGATTGCTGCCCAGTTCCTGCCAATTCACCATCTCTTTTAAATAACTGCTGTGATTTCCCCAATGTTTGTGAATATTCATTAGTGTCTAAAAATGTTGGAGTCTGTGGTATCATTCTGATGCTTCCTGTAGTGACTACATAAAAAGAAATGAAATAAAGAAAAATAACAATATTTATTATTTATAATATAATCCATCTCAATAAAAAATCATATTCTTTTATACGTAACAACATGTCTTCCATTTTGTGTTTATTTTTAAATGTATTTACCTGTAAATCACAAATTAAAAAAATGACAACAAAGAATGTTGCATAATGTTCTCAGCCAGGGAACAAGTACATATGTATTCTGGGCAAGAGAGGTGGCACCCACCATCCTCATTTAACATTGCACAAGCAACTGCACATACAGTGCTGCATGGTCATGCTCAACAAGTTGGGTGAGAACATGATGTCTTAATTATCACAGACTATTAATCAGTGTGAGATGTTTTCAGAGGGTAAGAAGCAGTGATTTTACAATACTTTTAAGCTTTCAGCTGTGGTTGTTTAATTTATATAAACAGCCAAAAACTTTATTAGTTTAATAATATTTACTGCAAAATTAAGCACACAAATCAGGGGTGGTTCTGGGGTGGGAACACTCACTGGGAACAAGGTAGTCATTTAAGTGTACTTATGGGTGTTCCATGAGCGAGGTCAGGGAAGGGGAAGTTGGAGTTGCAGGTGTTCTAAGTTCAGAAGTCTGAGGTTAGCCAGTTGTTGGACATGATCGGTCTAAAAGGACAGAGGGGGGAGTAGTATTTCCTTTCATGTAATTGGCAACAGTCCATGAGCTAGTGACGTATAGGATATACATTCCTACCAGGAGGGGGCCGAGTCTCCCAAACCTCAAAATGCCTATAAATACACCTCCCACCACACTCACAACTCAGTTTTACAAACTTTGCCTCCTATGGAGGTGGTGAAAGTAAGTTTGTGCTTGATTTTTCTTTTATGATAAGCGCTTCTCAGCATATTGAAGACGAATTCCTCTCAGAGTACAGTGTTTGTCAGAGGGATGTGAAGAGAGTATTGCCTATTGATTTTATGATATATACTCACGGGAAATCTTTTCAAGGGTTCTCTGTTATTGGTCATAGGGATTCATCTCCTACCTCCCTTTTCAGATCGACGATATACTCTTATATACCATTACCTCTGCTGATAGTTTTCAGTACGGGTTTGGCTATCTGCTATATGTGCATGGGTGTCTTTCATAAGTATATATCATTATTTAAGACAATCTCAGCTATGGTTTGGCGCTTTATGTATTAATATAAAAGTTTTAAATATATGTATGTTACTTCTATTTGCCATGAGTCAGGTCTATGTATATTTCCCTTTGCAGACTATCAGTTCCAGTATGGGAATCATGTTTTAGGAAGTTTATTTTCTTACCTGGGGTATAGTCTCTTTTTCAAATTGACTTGATTCTCTTTAATTTCGAGGGCAAAATTAGGCTTGTAAGGTCGCAAAATGCTGTAATTTATTGCGTCATTCTTGGCGCAAGTTCATCATTTCCTGCGTCTTTGTTGATGCCAGGTTGTTTGGCATGAAGTTGCGTCGGTTATGAAGTAAGTTGTGTCATTTCCGTATGTTTGTTGCCACCATAAAAAATGTTTCTACTTCATTTTGCGTCATGCGCCATACTTGGTGCCAAAAAAATTGGTTTTATTTTACCCCACTTCCTATATGCCTCTTGCCTTCTTTATGTTCAGAGGGCTATGCTGTTTGCATTTTTTTCCCATTCCTAAAACTGCTATATGAGGAAATTGAATATTTGTCTAAATGTTATTTTTTCTTTTACATTTTGCCCTGACCCTCATCCCAATGAGGGTTGCTCTTTCTTTATAACTATCACAAATGTACATACAAGATGCAGATATAAATATAATAGTTTATATTTGTTTAATGAGTGATCTATTCTATTTTCCCATTAATTAAAGTCAGCATAATATCTATTTTACTCACCTAACACATATGAGTTCATGCTGATAACAGGCTGCAATGTCTGTGCTCAGGAAGAAGGTTCCCTTATTCACTCCAGTTACATCAATACCTGATATCTCTCAGTGCTCTGGCCGTGTCTGTAAAATGTATATTAAATGGTTTAAACAGATAATAATAAATAATGGATTTGATTAACTGTACGTATGGTATAATAATAATTAAAGGCACGCATAACAATTCATGTAATACAGATCAGCTGTTTAGGTTATTACATATGTGATGTTGATTCAGCACAAGTATTTAGTAGAGTTAACACTGTGTGTGTTATAATTGCCCCTTAAAGGGATATTAAAGTCCAAATTAATCTTTCATGATTCAGATAGGGCATGTAATTTTAAACAACTTCTCTAATTTAATAGAGGGGGGGAGAGAGCGCAAAAGAGAGGGGGGGAGAGAGAGCGCAAAAGAGAGGGGGGAGAGAGAGCGCAAAAGAGAGGGGGGGGAGAGCGCAAAAGAGAGGGGGGAGAGAGATGCCTGAGGAAACGGCTAAGTGAGCCGAGAAACGCGTAGCAAATTTTATTGTTACACATTGTCCACCCACTTGTATTGTAAGGATTTTGGTTTTACTAATGATTAAAGATTTGTTTTTTTATCATCATTGTCTGCCATTCCTTGACAAGTGAGGTTCTCATTACCAAGCCGCTGCTAAGTGAAGTCTCAGTACACTGATTAACTGTGAGGCGCCAGTGGATCTGTCATTATCCACACCTGCGAGGAGAGAGCATACCGGAGAGAGCAAGCTGGTTTGCTCTGATAACCAGTCCGTTCCCACAAGCACACTGGTGTGCTCTGCAAAAGTGTGAGTACCCTGGAAATTGAATACTGCTGTGTGAAATATATTGGGTCTGTGGATACACACAATGGTCGATCTTGTTTGTGTTTAAATCCTACACAGATTGGCTTCGTTTTGGAAAAAGAAGGATCCTGATTCTGAATCAGGGAGTCCACTGCCGACAGTCAAGAAAAAATTTTGAACTTATGTGTCCAATTATAAGACTATACATTTTCTAGTGGACTTTTAAACTGGGACATTTTATTTAATGAGGTACCATTATCCATTACTATATACCATTGTTCATTTGTTTTTAAAAAATCTTTTTAAATTGGGTATACACAATTTTTAATCATATTAGCGCCCTCTGGTGTTACATGCACTTGTTATAGGAGTCTGATTCACTTTACTTTCATAGTATATGTGTTGAGAGGTGCAGCTGTAGTTTTATTATATATATCAGACTGTTAATTATCATTTGTCTGTAAAGGGTTTTTTATATATTTTTTTCGTGTGAAGCCCATATTCATATGGGTTTCTTTGACTAGAGATATTCCTTCTAATTGCACTTTAGCGCCCTCTAGTGATTGTACATCACACATATTTGATCTGTATTTAGTAGAGTTAACACTGTGTGTGTTATAATTGCCCCTTAAAGGGATATTAAAGTCCAAATTAATCTTTCATGATTCAGATAGGGCATGTAATTTTAAACAACTTCTCTAATTTAATAGAGGGGGGGAGAGAGCGCAAAAGAGAGGGGGGAGAGAGAGCGCAAAAGAGAGGGGGGAGAGAGAGCGCAAAAGAGAGGGGGGAGAGAGAGCGCAAAAGAGAGGGGGGAGAGAGAGCGCAAAAGAGAGGGGGGAGAGAGAGCGCAAAAGAGAGGGGGGAGAGAGAGAGCAAAAGAGAGGGGGGAGAGAGAGCGCAAAAGAGAGGGGGGAGAGAGTGCGCGCAAAAGAGAGGGGGGAGAGAGCGCGCAAAAGAGAGGGGGAGTGCACAAAAGAGAGGGGGGAGAGAGCGCAAAAGAGAGGAGAGAGAGAGCGTCAAAGAGAGGGGGAGAGAGAGCACAAAAGAGAGGGGGAGAGAGAGAGCGCAAAAGAGAGGGTTTGAGAGAGAGTGCAAAAGAGAGGCAGGAGAGAGAGAGCACAAAAGAGAGGGGGGGAGAGAGAACAATAGAGAGGTAGAGAGAGAGCAAAAGAGAGGGATAATAGAGAG